>NW_013667682.1:208681-214742 GCF_000517525.1 Limulus polyphemus | reverse complement strand
ATGTGTAGAACACTATGTGAATACTTGAGTATAAATTTATAACGTTCGTAAGTTTTATGTATGAACACTACTATGTGAATACTTGAGTATAAATCTATGACATTCGTTAAGTTTTATGTGTGAACACTACAATGTGAATACTTGAGTATAAATCTATGACATTCGTTAAGTTTTATGTGTGAACACTACTATGTGAATACTTGAGTATAAATCTGTGACATTCGTTAAGTTTTATGTGTGAACACTACTACTTGAATACTTGAGTATAAATCTATAACATTCATGAGTTTTATGTTTGAACACTAGTGAGATAATACTTGAGTATAAATCTATGACATTCGTTAAGTTTTATGTGTGAACACTACTATGTGAATACTTGAATATAAATCTGTGACATTCGTTAAGTTTTATGTGTGAACACTACTACTTGAATACTTGAGTATAAATCTATAACATTCATGAATGACAGAGAGATAAAATATTTTGTACTACATCGTAATGTTATATTATTGTCATCATGAAATGAGACTTGAATTATTTAAAAAATAGAAACCATTACAGTTGTGTTGATCATGATCATATATATATAGTACACTGTAATTTAAGTTACTACTGTGTGGAACATATTCAAGGAAATTGAACAACTATCACTAAACTTGAATATCATAAAACCACAGTAATAAAAATCTCAGCAGAACAAAGACATTACTGAACAGTTGTTACTTAAAGTTTAAACAGCTTTAAAAAAGTTTTCAATATCTAATAAATAATCTCTTACAAATACATACAAAATAAAAACCATTCCTTAATTTACAAGATTTATATTCTTAGGAACATTACAGATTCACACTCAAGTATTATCTCACTAGTGTTCAAACATAAAACGATTATTCGAATCTCGGCTTCTGAGAGCAATAGCATAAATTAATATTGTAATACACAAAATTATGACCAACAATCTTGTGGACCCGGCATGGCCAAGTGGTTAGGGCGCTCGACTCGCAATCTGCGGGTGGCGGGTTCTAATCCCCGTCACACCAAACATGCTCGCTCTTTCAGCTGTGGGGGCATTATAATGAGACGGTCAATCCCACCATTCGTTGGTAAAAGAGTAGCCTAAGAGTTTACAGTGTTGACTATCTGCTTTCCCTCCAGTCTATCACTGCTAAATTTGGGACGGCTAGCGCAGATAGCCCTCGTGTAGCTTTGCATGAAATTCAAAACAAACAAAAAATCTTATGATGTTTTCACTTCTTCAGATTACTCCAATCTCAGTTCCTGGAAGAAAAAATTTAAATATGGTGTAAATTATGACCAACAACATTGTAATGTTTTCTCTACTTCCAAATTTAACTTTGCATTTATCATAGTATTTTGTGCAACTGATACTATTTAATTTCTTCTAAATCACATTAAAAGCACACCAGATTAGTGTAATAAGCAGATAATTTAAAATATTAATTAGAGCTAGGATAGTATATATCAAAAAGATATGTAAGAGATTTAAAAAACTATTGCATTAAGTAGCATCAGTGATTTTACAATCCAAGCTACCAGATGAAATAATTAGAGGCACATAAATTGTGTAGATACTGAAGAAGTGGTAAAATAAAAATTTATTTTTTTAAACAGCTAAAGAAATGTTAGAACTCTTGGTATAACTAATGAATCCAGTTAAGTAAAACCTTATGTTCTTAAAACCTAATTTTAAAGGTGTAATATGAATATTTTTTTTCTAAAAGATTCAAAGAAAAATACAAGGACAAAAAGGGTACAGTTAGACTGCTTTCATTTTTTCGTGTTTGTGTAATAACGAGCTGTCACCAACAATTTGTTTCTATGTAAAGTATAAAATGGTAGTATTTGTTGAACTTTTGAAGAGACCATTTTGATTATGAAGTAAAACCTTGGAATTAACAACTGTTTTTTTTTATTTCCTTAATATTTTAAAGTTAACTTATTTGTACTTTACAGTCAGTAGTCAATCAGACTGTTTTTGTTTATGTAAAATAGTTTTGTAGGTACTTAGACTGTCTTCTGTCACAGGTTCGAAGAGCTCTTGGGGACTTTGGAGTGCCAATAGCTATTATCTTGATGGTGATTATCGACTCTAACATTAAGAATAGCTACACACAGGTAAGTTAAATATTTATGTGAGAAGAAAAACTTGGATAAATGATAGTCAAGAATAAATTGAAATGTCTAAATGAAAACTTTTTCCAGTTTATTTTCTGTGATGTTTAGAGCAGATGCCCTTCATCAGGCAATAAAGACCAATACTGCCTGATGAAGGTCATCAGCTCGAAACGTTGCAGAAAATAAACTAGGATGTGTTTAGATGTGTCAATTTATTCTTCATTATCATTTATATAAGTTAAATATTATAGTTTTCATGGTAATTTGGATTCTGGCTTTATTACTTTAAAGATGAAAAATCGTGTCCACATTTGACACAAGATGACTTTAAAGTACCATCTGTTTAACTGATTATTAAAACAGAATAATTATAAAAAAGGCTTATTGTAGGATGTTGATGAATGCCTTCACTTTCATACTGTTTGTTCAATATCAAGAATAAACCAACTGTTTGTTCAATATCCGGATTAAACCAACTATTTGTTCAATATCCGGATTAAATCATATTTTTCAGATGTTCCAAGTGATTAATACATTTTTTCACTCCTGTATATGATAACCAGGTTGGTCTTTATTTTCAAGACTTAAAGTTTAAATTCTTTAGGATTTTCATGATATTTCACAAGTTGAATAAATGACATAAACAGGAAACGTGCCTTAACCACTGCTTTTGATATAACTGACACCATGATAATATATTTCATCATATGTTAGATGGAATAAGTTTATGGTGGATTTTTTATTCTGTAGCTATTTTAGTTCCAAAGCTACTTATTCAAAGTACATTATGTTCAAAGCTTTGCTACATGTCTGAAAACAGTAGTTGTGTGACTGGTTGATGAGTAGTGTGTGATAATTGTTGAAAGTAATTGATGTTCAAAACTTTACTACATGTCTGAAAACAGTAGTTGTGTGACTGGTTGGGTAGTGTGTGATACTTGTTGAAAGTACATTATGTTCAAAGCTTCTCTACATGTCTGATAAAAGTAGTTGTGTGACTGGTTGATGGGTAGTGTGTGATAATTGTTGAAAGTAATTGATGTTCAAAACTTTACTACATGTCTGATAATAGTAGTTGTGTGACTGGTTGATGGGTAGTGTGTGATAATTGTTGAAAGTACATTTCGTTCAAAGCTTCACTACATGTCTGACAATAGTAGTTGTGTGACTGGTTGACGGGTAGTGTGTGATACTTGTTGAAAGTACATTTTGTTCAAAGCTTCACTACATGTCTGATAATAGTTGTGTGACTGGTTGATGAGTAGTGTGTGATAATTGTTGAAAGTAATTGATGTTCAAAACTTTACTACATGTCTGAAAACAGTAGTTGTGTGACTGGTTGATGGGTAGTGTGTGATAATTGTTGAAAGTACATTATGTATCACACACTACCCATCAACCAGTCACACAACTACTATTATCAGACATGTAGTGAAGTTTTGAACTTGTTGAAAGTACATTATGTAATAAAAGTTGTAATAATTGTAACACCGGAGGTTATCCCGAGTTTTTAAACCAGTTTGCATATACAGTGGTGTGTCATCATCTGATTCATGGCAAATTCTTGCAACAACTTAGGATGGTAAGGAAATATTAAAACCCTTTCTAATGAAGAGTGTATCTACAATGAGATTGTTAAACAATGACAATTTCAGTATTTACCAGAGAAGCTTGTACAGCAGAGAGTTTAAGATGACAACAAACTTTGAAATCACATCTAAGCCCATCTAGAGCAATTTGTCTTCTGAAAATAACATAACATTAAAGGACATCAAGGAACCTCTTGTTCCATCTAGGCAATCCTATCCACTAAATTAAACTAGAAACTAAAAAACTCAGTCAGCCCTTCTAATTCAAATATTTATCAAGCTTTTCCTTAAACTCCCTTATATTAACTGTGTCTACCACATTTGAACACAACCTCTTCCAAAGGCCAACCCCCCCTGTTAGGAAAATAAAGCTGTCTTAGCTGAATCCTCCAGTCCAAAAAACCATTACAGTGAAACTGATGAAAGCTCACATGTAAAAGGTTAACAAGTTCCCAATTGACACTTAAATCAACAGCTGTTTACATGAGAAAGATACCAAAGAAACTGGAACCACAGCAGTCTCATTAAGACATATTATTTTGAAGTTCCCTGATGTAGCTTCTATAAACATTGGTGCCTTTGGTCTGCTTCACTGTCCTCACATAGGACAAGCCTGGGAAAGTTGGGAACATCTTCCGACTTTTTTTCATCTCAGAACCTGCAAATGCACACTCAAGTCATGCTGCTTAGCTATGCGAGTTATTGGTATATTATAGGTTAATCTTAGTCACTATGTGTTATTTTATATAGTGATAATTGTCTAATTCATTATATTTTATGACAGATTAGACCTACTCTTCTTTATGAATACAAATACAATTTATTGCCTACCTTCAAATCGCAGTGTCCTTGTTTCAAGATCTTTCCCTCTAGTACCTTACTCTAAAGTAGGCTGTAGCATAAAGTACATAAAATGATGAGGAAAAGTTGAAATATTTGCTTGTCGTATATACATACATATGTACAAATGTGATAAAATATGAAATTTTGCTTGGAAAGTTGTTTTTTTAAATAATGTCGAAACTTTGATTGAGATGTGTGTAATCCAAAAATAAATGTGTCATCCTTTGCAGAAGCTTTTTAGAGTAAAAACTGTGATGATATGCTGTAGTGCGAGATCCTGGTTAACAAATTCAGTACTATGAATGATTGAATTAATAGTTCCAAGGGTGGTGAAGGGCATGAAACATCAAATGTGATTAACCCTCAGTATTCTTGTTCCCAAACTTTGTGTTGTCACGAATTTGCAGATATTTATGTTATCATGTTGGTGTTATATAAGGTTAATGATTATTTTAGTAATGACAAATCTCTTTTTTTTTTAACTGCTTAATTTCAGTTTTTTTTTCTTTCAGAAACTCAGTGTACCAGAAGGGCTGAGCCCAAGTAAGCCTTCTTCCAGGGGATGGTTCATATCACCTCTTGGAATGGAGAGGGAAATAGCTGTTTGGCAAGTCTTTGGAGCATTTGTTGCAGCATTACTTATATTCATCTTGCTGTTCTTGGAAATCCAGATTTGCGAGTAAGGAATAGGAAATAATTACAGTTTACTTCACAGAATAGTGTAATTATTTCCTATTTCTAACTAGTTTTGCTAACTATTCTGCGAAGTAAGGAATAGGAAATAATTACAGTTTACTTACTATTCTGTGAGTTATAAATAGGAAATAAATACAGTTTTGCTAACTATTCTGCGAGTAAGGAATAGGAAATAATTACAGTTTACTTACTATTCTGTGAGTTATAAATAGGAAATAAATACAGTTTTGCTAACTATTCTGCGAGTAAGGAATAGGAAATAATTAGTTTACTTACTATTCTGTGAGTAAGGAATAGTCACTTTCTCCCTGCTAAGCCATGTTAAATTCCCACTTCACGTTATTTTCAAAAATAACAGCAGTTTACTTACAATATGATAACCATACCTTAAATTTAAAAATATAATTTTTTTTATCTTTTTTTTTTCTTCTTTAATTAAATTTATATTTAGTACGGATAGTTCTGTAGAGCGCATCTTATGTCAGTAAAACATAAAAAAAAAAGTTGTGTACAAAAATTAAAAAAATATATTGTGATAGTAGAAAGTAATTCACAGTACTATGAAATGTCGAATTACGTTGTCATTTAAGTTGTAATGCAGTTGCCTAAATGCAGTTTTATTCTTTTTAAGATCACGGTATACTAAAATCTACAAGAGGCTAAGTTTACATAGCTGGTTTATAAGTCTGACTTTCCCTTTTTTTAAATACAAAGTTCAATGTGATTGTACTTTAGATTGCCTCTGTGGTATAACAACAAAAGATGCCTTCCCCACCTCCCACACACACACACACACA
>NW_013667682.1:195354-207664 GCF_000517525.1 Limulus polyphemus | reverse complement strand
ATTACTGTTGATCTATGATCAATAGAACTCTAACCACAGTAAGAGATTATTCATATCCCATTCAGGTTGCTATATTACTGTTGATCTGTGATCTATAGAACTTCCAGATCACAGTAAGAGGTTATTCATATCCCATTCAGACTGCTATATTACATTAATGTTGATATGTGATCTATAGAACTTCCAATCACAGTAAGAGGGTTATTCATGTCCCATTCAGACTGCTATATTACATTATTGTTGATCTGTGATCTATAGAACTTCCAATCACAGTAAGAGGTTATTCATGTCCCATTCAGACTGCTATATTACATTAATGTTGATATGTGATCTATAGAACTTCCAATCACAGTAAGAGGTTATTCATGTCCCATTCAGGTTGCTATATTACTGTTGATCTGTGATCTATAGAACTTCCAGATCACAGTAAGAGGTTATTCATATCCCATTCAGACTGCTATATCACATTAATGTTGATATGTGATCTATAGAACTTTCAGATCACAGTAAGAGGTTATTCATGTCCCATTCAGACTGCTATATTACATTATTGTTGATCTGTGATCTGTAGAACTTCCAGATCACAGTAAGAGGTTATTCATGTCCCAATCAGGCTGCCTACCTATTATTATATTAGCATAATGTGCTTCCTTACTCAAGTAATAGAAAATCTCACTGTATAATTTGGGACCATAGGTACTTATAAAGGTGATGGTTGAATCCCACTACTCGGTCAGATAAGAGTAGCCCAAGAATTTGTGATAGGGTCTTTTGACTAGTTGCTTTCCATCAAGTCTTATGTTCAAAAGTAGGGATGGCTAGTGCTTGTGATGTAATGGTCAGCTACCAGCATCTCCTAGAAAAAAATACACAGTAAAAAAATCATAAGTGTACCTGCAAAAGATGACCTGACTTTAAAATAACCCTCTTTCATCAACGTTCACACATTACATTCATCAGCAATGATTTTACATGATGTCTGGAATACATTGTACAAATTGTAGTGCAAAACCAATTTTTCAGTATCAAAACCAACAGTGTATACAACCTTAGTGCTATAGTATGTTAGTAGTAAAACCTTCAACCAGTTTTTTCTTCAATAACATGGTTTGATGTTAATTCGTCACTAAAACCACTTTGTGATATTAACAGTAATATTTGTTTAAGAACACAATTTTCAGATAGGGTTTGTCTTTATTATTATGCTGCTTTATATTAGTTTTTCATCAATAAATTAAAAACTGTGTATCATATTTTGTCTAGTATTAAGCCACTATTAGGTTGTGTTTGTAGTAAAGTTTTTTGCTACTGAAAAGAACAGAGAAAATATTTTATCCCATTTTTTTACAAGCTTTGTAATTTGTTTTGTTTTTTAAATTGCATGTCATTATCTAAATCCAACAGGTTAATTATCAACAAAAAAGAAAGGAAACTGAAGAAAGGTTCTGGATTCCACTTAGATCTGATGTTAATCAGTTACATGGAATTAGCATGTGCCATTTTAGGAGGTCCATGGATTTGTGCTGCCACTGTGCGGTCAGTTTCTCACGTGGCCAGTCTGACTGTGATGAGTAGAACTCATGCCCCAGGAGACATGCCTCATGTTATTGAAGTGAAGGAGCAGAGATTAACAAATCTAACAGTCTCTCTTCTGATTGGTAGGTTAAAGTAGTCTTGGTGTTATTAATTTAGACTTGTACAGAGTATCTGAAAAGCCTGAACCATAGTTGATTTGTGATATGCGACTGATTATGGCACTGTCAAAGCATGAGAAGGTAGAGTTAATACTACTATTAATCCAGACTTATTTCTAATTACAAGAACATCACGTGAAACACATTCTCTAAAATTTGTTGAAGTGCCTATGGTTCCAGACTTTTTGGACACCCTATACTTCAACTCAATCATAAAAATTGTGTTGAAATAATATTTGATCTCTTGGAGCTCTTTCCAAAAATTGAAGTAGATACATACACCCAAATGTTTCAAATGTGTGCTGAAGTGTTTCTATCAGAGAAATTAAGCTGAGAAAAGTCATAAAGGTGAACTACAAAAAAAAAACTTATGATATAGTCTTTTGTATTCTATTTTCATTTACACTGTTTCTTACTGCATGTACCATGAAAGAATACTTTGAGGCAAATAAATGACATTCAGAAATATTCACTTGCTGTCCTGTTTTTTGATGTATAGAAAAAAAAAAGAGTCTGTAATTTGTATGTTTGTGATAAATCTGCCATTAAACTATGAGGAAAATGTATAACTTGTTTCAAGCCGTTTTCTCACTAATACAAGTATTTTTTGTTGTTTAAATATGAGTTTCTTGGTTAGTTATAAGCAGTAGAAGATCAAAGAGCATGTTACATGTTAACTCGGTACAGAGTTACATTCAAACTTTAATTAAAATGATTTTGTTAGCAATGTCTATTAATAAACTTCACATCAAAATGTTACTTATAATTCGAATTTTTATATCATCTAAGTTTTAATTCTTAATTTTAAAATGAAATATTAAGTAAATTTTAGTCATGACTTCTCTATAATGCACTTGTCCTGCGATTAACCCATCTTAGATTTTCTTACTATTATTTATATGATTTTCTGTGTGTTTAACTACACACACTGTAGATATTTACAAGCCAGAAAATAAAATGTTAAGTCCATATGACATGCCTTACTGTATCATTCTGTGTTAAAGAATGTCAGTAATTCCCTCTGACATTGGATTATTTACATTCAGTAGAAAGAACAGGTTTTCTTTACGAGATTTTTTATTCTCATTATTTTCATATTTAGCCTCAGTATCATTGTTTGTGATCATGGTTCTCACCTCAAGCAGCTAACAATTATTTTAGCCTAGTTTTTTTTGTTCTAAAATGCATATTTGAAATAAATCTGAATTATTTTATAGGCAACCTAAACTGTCATAAAAAAAAAGGTAGGTTTAAAATGCTGTATTTTGATGGCAAAAGACCAGAGTTCAAACATAAGTGCTAAATTTCTTGTTTTTATGCATATATTTTATTCATTGTTATATGTATTTTGATGAAACTAGCTAAAATGTAAAAATTAAGAGGTTAATTAGGTTAGATAAGAAAACTTGACACAATATTTAATATTGTACGTTGTGGCAACTACAAGACTTATCATAGTATGAATGTAACATGATTGTTTGTTTACATTATGCTTTCCTGCTGTCTTTAATGATTTTTTTATGCACTCTGAGATAGCTTAACTACACATGTAAAGCAATAAACTGAATGAAAACTGATGTGAAAGGCTAATAGCTTTCTCTGTTAGATAAGGTAAGCGTAATTGTCTGTTACAGTATGTAGTCTTTTCAACATTGATTTTGTATTTTCCAACTTTTCATTTTACCCTACATTACTAATTTAGCTATAGTTAGCATTAGGGTAGAGAAAATAACAGATAATATATAAAAATTTCCTTAAAAAAAAGTGAATGATGTTCATTTAGGAGGTTCCAGAGGTTATGCTGTTGAAATATGAAAACTGTGAAATGAAAAATATTTTTATTTGTAATATGAAACTCACCTTTCACTCAGACTGACTCGGTAAAGGTTCATAAGTTCACAGACAAATCTTTAATAAAAATTTTGTTGTTTTTTTTTAAATCTGATTTTTTAGGTACAACAGACTTGTAATGTTAACTAAAAGTATGCCAAATTTCTTGAAGGTACATATACTACAATCAGACAAATCTTTAATAAAAATTTTGTTGTTTTTTTTTAAATCTGATTTTTTAGGTACAACAGACTTGTAATGTTAACTAAAAGTATGCCAAATTTCTTGAAGGTACATATACTACAATCAGAGTTATAGAATGTATAGTTTCAAGTTTACAAGGTTGGTCAAAATGACCAAGCCCACGTGCATAGAGTTAAAGGGAACGTGTTTCTCTCTTTATTGTTGAATATTATCTTAAAGTCACTTTGCAAAACATATAGGCAGTCCTTAGATCACAAAATTGTTCTGAGATTTCATGTATAACAATATTACTGCACTGTTTGTTAAAACTTCTATAAGAAAAAAAAATAGATATGATCTTTCTGGTTCCTTCTAGGCTTGTCAGTTCTGATGGCTCCTCTTCTCAGGAAGGTTCCTGTAGCCGTTTTGTTTGGAGTTTTTCTGTACATGGGAATTTCATCCATGAGTGGAATTCAACTTTTTGAGAGAATTCAGCTGCTTTTTATGCCAGTGAAACACCATCCTGCAGTACCTTATGTTCGTAGGGTAAGTTCTACAAAACAGAGTGTTTGTTAACAGTGAAACACTCGTGTTGTACCTTATGTTTGTAAGGTAAGTTCTACAACAAACAGAGCATTTGTTAACAGTGAAACACAATCATGTTGTACCTTATGTTTGTAAGGTAAGTTCTACAACAAACAGACGTTTGTTAACAGTGAAACTCCATCGTGTTGTACCTTATGTTTGTAAGGTAAGTTCTACAACAAACAGACGTTTGTTAACAGTGAAACTCCATCGTGTTGTACCTTATGTTTGTAAGGTAAGTTCTACAACAAACAGACGTTTGTTAACAGTGAAAATCCATCGTGTTGTACCTTATGTTTGTAAGGTAAGGTCTACCACATACAGAGCATTTGTTAACAGCGAAATATTGTACAAACAAATAAAAGATGTTTACACTTGAGAAAAATAATCCTTTACCACAATATTTTGTTTGGAAATTGAGTTAGAATAACTTTCTATATGGACATCTTTTTATGTGCATGTCACATGGTTTTATTGAATTACATTAAAAATTTAATTAAACTACTTTATTATTATGGTATATGAACAAACTTGGCATAAAAACATAGTTAATAAATCAAAGTTTAATATTATATAAGTTTTAATATCTTAAATTTATAAGAAAATATTTTTTTAAATCCTCAATTTCACCCTAGTAAAAAATTGTGACATTTGCTCTCTAGGTATCTCCTCTTCTCTAATTTATTTACCACTCCTTCAAAAATTACAAAATTTAATGTAAATTGCTCAATATAATATAGTTATCACTTGGGCAAAGCATACTTTTTATAGCCTTCAATCTTATTTTGTTACCTAGCCATAAAATAGAAAATTAGACCCCCTCTTGCCATGCTCACCTTTCACATCCTTTCTTTCACAAATTGCCAGTATTTCTTTTTGACATTTAATACTAAATTATTTATAACAAATATAAAGCTAAAGTTTTGATCTATCAAATGACATATTATATCATGTTGTATTTTGTACAGAGAATTGTCTATTTCATTTCCAGTTGAAACTTTATTCCCATGGGAAACACATCAATAAGTTTAGCTGAATTTTTAATGACCTTTATTGCATAGTTAGAAAGCCAGAAAAATTATGATAGTTATTGAATATTGTCTGCATTTTATGTGTTATTGTTCTGTGTTCTTTGGTGTATTACTTAATTAAATAAATTTAGTGCAGTAGTACCATTAGTATAAAAAAGTAGGGTTAAGTGTCATCGACAGTTGATAGCAAAAAGAAAGAAGACCCAGATAAGTACTTTATTTCTGATTTTACTTTATCTGTTGTTATAAAAGTAACTAAAAGGTAAAAATTAGAAACTTTTAGGTTGAATTAGGTAAAATAAATAAATAAAATAATTTTTCATGAGGTATACTCATGAATAGCCCATGCATTATGTAATTGATAGGGTAATGTGAGCTACATGTTTGCCACGTGACTTGCAACTTGTATTTCATAAATATTAGTTAGATACTGTTCAAAGGACAATAAAACAGTAAAATTTAAATATAAACAGATGTATACTGTTACGAGTTTAAAGACATTGAAGGTAAACAAATGTAGTTTCATATTAGGATTTAAAGTCATTTCAGAATGAAAAAAGAGTTATTTATATTTATTTCATATTTTTTATGGTGGTTATGAAGTCGGTCAAATTGACCAACCTCGTGTAAAGTTAGGGTAGAAAAAATAACATAAAATATAAAGTTTTAATGGAAAAAAGTTTGACATTTATTTAGGATGGTTTAAAGATTATGCAAATGAAATTTGACAATTGTCAGATGCAAAAAAAGTATTTTTTAATCTTAACATGAAAATTATTTTTCACTTACTGTAGACTCTCACACACAAAACAAACAACTCAATGTTTTCTGAAAGCTTGCAAAATATTGTGGAGATACAGAAAATATAAATTATGTTATGGAACCAAAAAGGTCAATTTAGGTTCATACATTTGGCTGATTCAACTGAGCCCGTTGTGAAAGTGAAAAAGTAATTAAATGTTTTGCTGGTTATTTTGTTGTATTTTATCTTTATTTTAGAACTACATTTAATGCAAATTAATGTAATAAGATTTTGGAATTTTCCAAAGGTTGATTTGACTGCATGAAACTTTTTTATCTTGTTTCTTTGAAAAATAAAATAACAAAAAGCATCTTTAACCCATTCACTGTGGCTGGGACATATATATATTTCGCAGTGCTCCCACCCCCTCACACTGTGACTGCGACAAATGTTTCCCATTGTCGACACTATTTATTCCTTCTTCTACTGGGTCGCGGTTCGTCATCTTTACTGTCATCACTAGATGGAGAGCTAACATCCTTTTGTACCGTTGCCTTTTCATCATCATGCATTTGAAGACTACTTGACTCACTTTCACTATCTTCTAAGCTGTCTGAGTCAGTTGCATCAAGCAGTATTTACGTAGTGATTAGGGTTACAACTCACTGCTCTAGCGATGCAGGCACAGAGTTGTCATACATTCTGCTTAGGCATCTTGTTGGTTACTGAAGGACTGAGTGGAAAACATTGAGGGAAACCATATATCAACATTAAGTGGGATAGCAATAAATACTTTCACACTCATTTTACTCCCATACGTAACGCGTTGCAGTTTTGAATAATGATGGGCAACCTTTGTCCCAATCAAAGTATGAGGGGGATGGGATCACTGGGAAGTATACGTCCCAACTGCAGTGAAAGGGGTAATTCTCAAATTTTTTTATCATAAGTGAGATAAAGGTTCAGTATTTGAGTGAAATAGAAGAATAAGATAAGAGTAAGGTCGAAAACAATTGACTTGAGAGAGAATAAGATACTAAAGAGTCAATTATGAAAAGATAAAAACATAGTTGTGTTTTATTTCTTTTGTCAGCTTATCATTCACTCAGAATCAAATAGATTGTACTTCCATTAATTTCAAGTTCAAACATGGAAGGTGAATATATATACAGCTTACATGTTTGTTTATCCTTTGGATTGATTTCAGGTTCGAACATGGAAGATGAATATGTACACGTTAATACAGCTTGTATGTCTTGTCATCCTTTGGACTGTTAAATCAACAGAAGCTGCATTAGCCTTTCCTTTTGTACTCCTTATGATGGTGCCTGTCAGGCTGCAGTTAAAATGTTGTTTCACTGAGAGGGAACTTCATGCAGTAAGTACCAGCTATGTTTTAAAAGTTAGAGTATTTTTGAAATAAGTAAACACCTTGGATCACTAAAGGTTTATTAGGCTAGTCTAATATAAATATAGTAGAATATCCCAATAATATATATTTGTAACAGGCTGTCCCAATAATTTACAAGTATAAATTATTGGGACAGCCTGTTACAAGTATAGATTATTGGGATATTCTATTACAAGTATAAATTATTGGGACAGCCTGTTACAAGTATAGATTGCTGGGTTATAGTCTAATATAGATATAGATTATTGGGATATTCTATTACAAGTATAGATTATTGGGACAGCCTGTTACAAATATAGATTATTGGGTTATAGTCTAATATAAATATAGATTATTGGGATATTCTATTACAAGTATAAATTATTGTGACAGCCTTTTACAAGTATAGATTATTGAGACAGACTGTTACTAGTATAAATTATTGGGACAGCCTGTTACAAGTATAGATTGTTGGGTTATAGTCTAATATAAATATAGATTATTGGGATATTCTATTACAAGTATAAATTATTGGGACAGCCTGTTACAAATATAGATTGTTGGGTTATAGTCTAATATAAATATAGATTATTGGGATATTCTATTACAAGTATAAATTATTGGGACAGCCTGTTACAAGTATAGATTATTGGGTTATAGTCTAATATAGATATAAATTATTGGGATATTCTATTACAAGTATAAATTATTGTGACAGCCTGTTACTAGTATAAATTATTGGGACAGCATGTTACAAGTATAAATTATTGGGACAGCCTGCTACAAGTATAGATTATTGGGTTATAGTCTAATATAGATATAGATTATTCTATTACAAGTATAAATTATTGGGACAGCCTGTTACAAGTATAGATTATTGGGACAGCCTGTTACAAGTATAAATTATTGGGACAGCCTGTTACAAGTATAGATTATTGAGACAGACTGTCACTAGTACGAATCGTTGGGACAGCCTGCTACGCTTATGGACAATTGTGTCAATAAGCCCACAATCAGTTAAAAATTATACAAAAGAAAGAAATTCAAATATTACGAGACAGTCTAAGAAACACTGTACATTTTGAAAATCATATTATATTTTTAATATACATGATGTATATGGCTGTTCAGATTTCATTTATGGATGTTTACTCTCTTATTGTAGCATTATGTTTGGATTAAAAATATTTTGTTAACAGTAGTACAATATTCCGTGTATCTAATTAGCATACCTTTAAAACTATTAATCATAAAGAGCTTGTTTTCTTCCTTTAAACTTGTCTAAAAAGCATGCTGTAAGGTTTAATTTTACATTTAAACTGTATATTGGATGTATGAATTTGTTTTGTGTATCACAAACTTGACCTAATCCTAAATAAATTAGTTTATTTCTCAATGTTATCCAACTGTGATGTGTTTGTCATCAGTTCTTTTTTCTTACGTGAGCTTAACGTATCAAAATGCATGAATATTTCTCATGGTTATCCATGGTGTATGCTTTTCATCAGTTTTTTTTTATGTGGGCGTAATGTGTAAACAAGTGTCAACGAAATAAATAAGAAGAGTTATTGTTGTGTCACCCATGAGTGTGAACCTGGGATTTCTTTCACATAAAATAAAAGCTCTACCTAATTAGCTATATAGGGTCAACCCACTAGCAGTTGCTAGTAAGTCACTTTTTAATAACTCAAATTAACTTATGGTTATCGAGTGCACATTTCACTCAAAGTAATCATACCTTGACTAAATTTCATAACTTAATTGTATTTCTTTTTTTTTTTCTTTTGAAAATTATAAGTAGAAAATTAAACAGTTTTGTTTTACTCTTTACCGTGTTACGAAACACCAGAAAGATGGGTAAGTAAGGTTTTGTCAAATTGGTAAAACAACCATCACGTATCTTGTGCCATTTAATTAATAAAAGTGATAAACCTTTTAAACCACAATTATTTATTACTGTAAAACAAGGATATTTTGTTACATGTTTCAACCAAATTTTTTTTTATCATCATCAAAATATCCTTGTTTAACAGTAATAAATAATTGTGGTTTAAAAGGTGTATCACTGTCGTTAATGTAACGTTCTTTATTAGTTTTTACAGTAACCATTCCATTGTGTCTGTATGTTTCAGTTAGATGGAGAGGAAGTTGACAAAGAAGTTGAAGATGAACCAGACTTTTATCAGCAGATATTGCCATAAAAGGTGTATCACTGTCGTTAATGTAACGTTCTTTATTAGTTTTTACAGTAACCATTCCATTGTGTCTGTATGTTTCAGTTAGATGGAGAGGAAGTTGACAAAGAAGTTGAAGATGAACCAGACTTTTATCAGCAGATATTGCCATAAAAGCACAATCAAGTTGTGTGCATTATCAAAAAGATGAGCTTGTATTAAAAGTAAGGATATTTAGTATCACCATTTTGTATGAGGTCTGTGATAATTATGAAAGACTGGAATATTTTGTCAAGGAAAAACATTTTTGAGACTGTTCGTCTCGTGTTTGTGTGTATGTAAATGGAACAGTGGTGTCAAGATTATATATTTTCTACAAGTAATTGTACAAGGCATTTGAACTAGATAAGTTTGACATTATAGTATAGGGATATACGTGTTGTTTACAATATATATCACTAATGGTGAACTTTGCAAAATGTTTTATTGTATTGGTTTTGGTGATATTATGAATGTTGTCCAGGTATTTTAGTGTATTTATTCAGAAAATGTGAATGTTGTTACCACTGACTTCAAACTGCATTATGACCCCTCTCATTAATAGATAGACCTTATCATGATTCAGGTAATTATGGGACATTTATATGGCATTTGTTGAATATCCTTTTGGTTAAAAGTTTACTATTATCTGTGATCCAGGCTGTCGTAGAATCTCTCCAAATAGATCATGATAATACTCAGAATATCCCTGATTCAGTTTCCTCATCAGATATTATCATTAAGCTCTAAGGATTCAGGATCTTCCAACACTGGAATATATTGTTGGGCCAAAAATCTTTATTTAACAGATTCTTTATAAGAACCAACCCCAAAACTTAAATACCTTCAAATCTTTCAACAGTTGTATATCAAATATTGACATATATTAATCAGAAAACTGTCTTTGGCTCAACTGATACCATTATCAGAAAGTCTTTATTTGTTTTGAGCCAAGGAATTGATACGTATCTTAGTAGATATATGATTATAATATTATTATTATGTATTCGGTAACTGTAATATTTCATAAATTATGTTTTATTCAAGAAGGCATAAATGTTTAAAGTTATGTCTATTAAAAATTCTTTCCTTTTAGATATAAACTTGGTATAGAAACATTAGTTTTACTACTGTAAAAGGCATTTCTAAACGTAACTTTTTGTGACAACACTTTGAAAGTGAATAAAACGAGCATCATGCAGTTAAACTCTTGTCACACAATATATTGTCTCTGAAGGTGAAAGAATTTTTGAATGTGTCAAAAGCTTTATATAGCTATATTCATCACTGAGTTAAAAGTAGAGTGTAGAAAAAGGAACTTGGGTTCAAGAATAGTAGTGTGCAAATGTTTTTGAAATCAATAAAAGATGTAATGATAAGAAACGTTCATTTAAAAGAAAAAAATAACTTTTTTAAAAGGTATGTAAATTACTAAAAGTTTTTAGAAGACAAAAATCCATTTATATACATTTTGGAAGTGGATGGGACACATTGATAATTTGTGCATTGAGAATTTTGCAATTTGTTCAATTTTTCACCTCTACTTTTATTCAATTCTCAGTCAACAGATGGCAACAGTGTGTTCTTCACTAATAGCAGACATGTTTCCTTGCAAGATTTCTTTGTTTATTTTTACCTCGTTTCTTTTCAAGTTGACTGGTTTTACGTGAAGTAGTCTATTTAAAATCTCATTGATAGTGACTTCTTTATCCATAACTGTGTGTGCAAGTTAAGTCTTCTCCTCTCTCTCTTTATAATTTGTGCAGCACTACAATTGCAGCCATATGCAGAGGTCACACATTCGTTGTGAGTCGGGTTTCTGTCTCCAATCTCAACCAACTCGTCAGCATCAATAGTTACATGTCTTCTGTTCACCCTTCTTCTTAATGTTGTCCTCTTAACACCTTACAAAAGTATAAATGTATTGTAAAAGTTAAATGTAGGCTTTATTATTTCAAAACAGATTTTTATATGAGTAAGAAAGGAAGGCCTTCCTGATTCATGCTTTCAGTCTACTTGGTCTAATGAAGTTGAAACTTTATCCTTGAGTCAGATGTTACCTACTTGCTCAAAAGGAATTGAAACCTTCTCCTTGAGTCGTAAACTTTCCAACCTTGTTACATAGAAACAAATTACTTTTTGACACACTGATTATCTAATATTATTTCTTTGGTTAAGTAGTTGCACCACATATAGTGTTGCAACTTGAAATACAGCATCCTGTAATAACAAAATAGAAATCATTCATGGCTGAAAATATTTTACAAAAGCATTGGAGTGAAAGTTAAAAAATATAACCTTAACTGTAAATATCCCAGTATTTTACAGAACATAGAATGTAGGAAAGACTCCTCATTACATTTGATTCCCCCAATATGCAACTGAAACTGTTTGAAAATTTGTACAAAAAATTAACCACTGAATAGCTTTCATTAAAGACTAAAGTATTATATAATTTCTGATCTAAGTACAAAATTTTATTTAAATACTTATTTCTTGAAATTATTTTAGTGCTTAAAGATGATTCGAAAAGGAAAGTATAGTTAAAAATGCCAAATTTAACAAATTCTCTAATCCTAAAATATAAATTTATTTGTTTTTTTTTCCTAGCATTTCCTGACAACGAAATCATAGTAAATGTC
>NW_013667682.1:171434-194822 GCF_000517525.1 Limulus polyphemus | reverse complement strand
AAACAGAAAATATCCCCAAATGTTAGTTGTTTAACAACTCAATATCTTGTGGTTTAGTTGTTGTTGTTAGAATAACTTTTGGTTTGAGTAGAAGTATCTTACTTTTATTCTAGAGTTTTGATCATAAGTCTTGAAAAATGTGTAAGTTCTGAATAAAAACAACCTTATATATACTTTTTGCCTTTATTTCTGTCTCTTCAGAATGAATTGTGTCAGTGTGACTCCGTTCAAAGAGTATACGGGATGATGTACCTTCTCCAACAGTTGATATCGTACAGCTGTCTGAGAAGGTTAACTTCTTTGTTTACTGTGAATGATCATTGGATAGTTGATTTTCTATGGGGATTTAAGTTCTACTTCAAAGGCAGAAAACTTTTTTTTTCACAAACCTGCATCAAAGTTATGAAAAAAAAGTATGTATGGACGAATATATACAAAGAGTCTGTAAGGTTTTACCATCTATTAAATATAAGAATGTTAAAGCGGTCTATTCAGCCTTTGTTACTGGATGCCATATCCTTCACCTTCTAGTATACTTTTTAAGTTGAACCTTTAAAGTTGTTGAAAAGTGGTTTGTTTGTTCTGTTTTTGCCACGACGTGTGATAAGATACTACCAGCATATTCTTTATGTATTCATGGTCAAGTTGATACTTTCTGTAGAGATAGATGGATAGAACAAAGACAGGATACGTGAAACTAACTTGGTTTTTATGTGTACTGTTGAAAGATTTAAAAGATAAAAGAGTTAAAAGTCGTTCAGTTAAGCAGAAAATGCATTTTTTGTGGGAGTGTTAAAAGAGTATTCAGTGAAAGTAAAAGACTATTTACAAACATCTAATTTATAAAGTTCTCAAAGTGGATCTTAAACTTGATCAAAAGCAAGATCTTTTACGATCTTTAATTTCTCATTGAATTATCTTTCTTCGAAAACTTGTCTGAACTAGTTTTGTATGTTGGTTAACCTATCTATTCAATTTTCTGTTTTTAATACAGGTTTGCGTAGATGAAACAAATCTCACCGGTGTTCTTGTCTGAACTAGTTTTGTATGTTGGTTAACCTATCTATTCAATTTTCTGTTTTTAATACAGGTTTGCGTAGATGAAACAAATCTCACCGGTGTTCTTGTCTGAACTAGTTTTGTATGTTGGTTAACCTATCTATTCAATTTTCTGTTTTTAATACAGGTTTGCATAGATGAAACAAATCTCACCGGTGTTCGTATATCTATGGTTGTGAGTGTTCCAGTTTTTAGAATTTTGTTTTGCATGTGTGTGTGTGTGTGTAAAATTTTTTTAATCCTACCATGGCCCTAGTGTTAATATAACTTTATATTTTGCATACTTTCAAAACGGCTTGTTGTACCACTATTTTTTTTTCTTTTATGAAACCAAAAACGTTCTTAATTCTCGTGTTATGAGATGTAGGAAATCTTCATAGTCTACCACTTGTTCATCCGTCAATAAAATTGGAAAGAACAACGACAGTTCTGTTTGACATCGTGTAAACGTGACTACCTTAAGTCCCCTTTTTTTGTTTGTTAATAGTTTGTCGACACATGACGAGTGTTATAATACTTCGTTATTCTTGTATTTATAATATAGGTGAATAAAAGGTAAATTTTTTGTCAGTGTGTTTTGTAAGTTAACTACATTTCTTCACTTATTTTATTAATTTACTGACAATATGTTGTAGTGACACTTTTGTCCTTGAAAAAATATTAACTTATGTGAGTTTTTCTAGTTAATTATTCATGTGAATCAGAAAACAAGCATTATCAAAAGGAGACAACATTATGAAAGGTGTATTGCTCGTTTTAATTAACTGCCTGTCATACCATCTGTGTTGGTGAAATAAAACCATGATTGAAATGGATGGGCACCTCATAAAAAAAAAAAAACTGACAATTATTTTATTGTGTATCAATGCAACTGTACACTTCACCATGTAACAAACTTGTAGAAGTGCTGAATCTTCGGGAAGAAAATCTGTGAAATTTACAGATGTTATCCGTTTTTTAATGCAAATCTTTATGATGGTGGCTTTTTCCAAATTAAGAATTATTTTGTATAATTAGTAAAGTTCTCACTAATATACATATATTTTTAAGTTCTAGGAAAATTGGACTGGTTTCAAAGTTAGCTTAAGAGTTTTCTAAAGACGTTTATTATGTTATGGAAATAATTCAATCAAAATTATTCATTCAGTTACTATGGATTGTTTTATCAAGTCTTCTTTTTTTTGCACTATTTTAATGCTTTAAAATTTAGATTTGGTAGAAAGATTAAAGATGTGAAAATACTAACTTGTTAAGATAAGTGAACCTTTTTTTTTTTAAATAAAGGATGAATAAAAGAATCATGATATTTTCAATGTAATGTTTATATCTTTGTAAGAATGGCCAAGAACAACTGCTCAGTCCAAACACCCCAAAGTTGAATTGTGTATAGAAAATTCATTCGTAGTCTATTTATGCAGTGTTCTTGACAATTAAAACATCTCGAATAAAAGTTTGAGTTTTACGAGTGTCTTTTATTGAAGTGAAAGAATTATAGATTATTGCAACTCATGCAAGAGACAAATGAAATTACATGCATATTTAGAGAGAGTTAACTTTGTGTTCATGTTAGATATTTTTGAAAACTCAATGAACTTGTTAATTAATTGGTTGTTATTTTGAATATGATGTAAATTCAGCTTAATCTGTTTTTCCTGTAAAGTACTGAGGCCTGTTTTAATATTTGTGTATGTACATTTTGTAATTGGTACCAGTACTTTAAAACTTTTGTTTCTAGGTTTTTCCTGGTGTAAACTTAATTTTATGGTAAAAGTCTTTGTTTTTGTACTAATTATAATGGATTTGTTGAAATAAATATGCTTTTGGTTTGATAATAGCTTTGTAGATCACTGGTAGCAAGGTTTCCTGTGGTTTCACAAAGTGCAGCTTTAACGAAAAACTTGAAATATGTTCTGTGGTAAAATGATGTGTTTAAACAATAACTCATCATTAATATCAGTGTCTTAAAATGAACTATAACAAGTTAACAAAGAAAGACTTATCTCCTGTCAATAAATTTGTAATAACGTAAAATAGTTAAACTTTCATTTAACACAATAAAACACACACACACACACACACAATATATATATATATACTGGGTACTCAAAGATATAGTTCTCGGGTGTTTAGCTCCCAGTAGCACAGATAGCCCATTGTGTAACTTTGTGCTTAATTACAGTCAAATTCTCAGATGTTTAAGTTTTAACACCCTTGATTGTACAGCATTTTACTTTTGTTGTACATGTACGTTAAACATCTAAACAACAAGAGTGCTTTAATGCTTGAAAAAACACAATGGAGGAGTTATCGAGGCTCAACAGGATACTCTGTAGTTACCATCTACAACCGTGGTTTGTGTTTGTGTCCTGCCCTTGTCGGCTTTTTGAGATGTGCATTGTTACGTAGTGTTGCAACAGGATCACTTCTGTGTTCTTGTAAGGTTAATAATATCCCAATCAGTAACTGTAACAATAGAAAAAGACAGCAAAACTCAAGCATAATTTACAAAAACGATAATAAGAGCAGGACTTTGAAAGTCAGTGGATCATAACATTTGTATCATCTTGTAACTTTAGATAGCACTCCAATTGTTGACAAGAAAAAGAATAATGTTTTATCTACTAGTATGGAATTTAAAATTCCATAAGATAGCCGACTCATGTTTTGAAGTCAAGAAGACACAACAACAGCAATAAAATATTTTTATCTTCATGAAGAACGAGTTTAACAAGCTAATAGTGGTCAACTAAAATGTACATTGTTTGTTCAGCTTAAAATCTAAAGAAAGCAAAATCGAATCTTAAACTTTTTTATATGTTAAATATTTATGTAATATATTTCAAACTTTAAAGAACCTCTAGACGGTCTTAATATAATTAAATAAACAAGATTTTTTATAAGCTACTATGTTAATCATTTAGAAACTGTGAATACAAGCTTTGAAGTGCACTGCAGCATGTAATGTGTAAGAAAACTTATCAAGTTTATAATGGTTTGATCAGTCAGAAACACTAATTCCATTTTATTTTAAAACTGCTCACTTTAGTGTACAATGTGTGTGTGTGTTTGATTGTATCAGGTTATCATAACTAGAACTACACTCAGTGTGTGTGTGTTTGATTGTATCAGGTGATCATAACTAGAACTACACTCAGTGTGTGTTTGATTGTATCAGGTGATCATAACTAGAACTACGCTCAGTGTGTGTGTTTGATTGTATCAAGTGATCATAACTGGAACTACACTCAGTGTGTGTGTGTTTGATTGTATCAGGTAATCATAACTAGAACTACACTCAGTGTGTCTTATTGAGTAAAGGTCTTTGTATTTTCTTCATTACTTAGAATTCCATGTGAAATCGTTTTTACAAGTTATCAAAGAACTATTAAACCACTGCACATTTGGTAATAAGTGTTGAGAAAACTTTACCCTAACGCCTGTGTAAAACTTGCTTTTATTTTTGGTCTCCATCGTGTTCGTTACCTTAAAGTGTTGTTTATTTTGTGGTTTGAAGAAGAAACCATTTTATTTATAAGATGGATTAGCTGTTGGTGAGAAGAGGGATCTTTAAAACTTCCATCTCTGTATCAAAGATGTAGTTTGTTCAATAAACTAAGTTTATAAATTTAATGTAATCGGAGGCTTTTCCATGTGCTAAAAGTGGCATGTAGAAAACAACATACCATTATGTGGTAAACTATTAATTAACAAATTATATACGACATTCTCAAGTAAACATTGTAATGATGGAATTAATGCTGTACGTCACCATTCAGTCTGCAATAATTCATTTTATTTCAAATATTAAATAGCATTTCATAATTATTTATTTGGTTTATATTGTATGTGATGAAATTCAGGCACAGTTATGGACTTGCAGTGATTTAAACCAATGTTTTCTTGAGAATGTTGGTGACATACTATAAAGTTAAATAAGAAATTTATAAAAAAAAAATAACCACCTCCAATATAGGGTTAGACACATATTACTCCACAAAACTTTCAGGTTTTTTAATTCATAGAGGGTTGAATACATTATATTAAAGCAATTCTGAGTATAGAAATGAGCAAGTTATGTGACAACTACCGCTATAAAGTTGTCGGAACGGCATGCATCAGAACTACACTTTGACAGTGGTGTTTTCTATGTAGTGTGATGTCAGTGAAAGTTGATCACTTTAGGCAAGATTATTTAAAAGCCCTTTCTGATGCAAAATATTCATATACTCATGTTATAAAGATGACATGTTCAGATCTTAGAGTTATAATTTCCAGGATATGAATATCCTGTGTATTTAATAGTATTGTAAAACCTAGACAATGCAGGAGACCTCTAACTAGTCGTACATCAACCATTGTATGCAAAGTGTGGCATCTTATAATAGGTGAGCATCCATGAACACAAAAGTCAGTGGTAAAAACTATCTATGTGTCTCAGGCAACAGGACACAACCTAATTACAAAGGATCTCCATTCGGAAAAGGGACAGAAACTACGTGTGTACACAATGCTTCCATGATACATCTATTTAGATCTCGTATACCTCAAGCAGCTGGATGAATGAAACAAGTACTCATGCTATTCTATAGGAAGACATACCAGTCAACTTGCTGGATTCTGTTCCTATGTATGCTGTTGGAACAGGTGCTGAGAAACTGTCATCCTCATACACCTGATGGATTGTGGAAAGAATGAAGTTGATGCTTTGGACATGGTAGCCTTATATCAAGCATTTTTCAATAGAAACATGCTGTGGAGCTGTTGTCAAGATCCCAATTATCAGATAGAGCATGACTCCCATCTGATATATGGTTAGGCCACCTTTTGTCATGATAACAGCCTGGACATGGCATGTGTTGCACAAGATGGTGACATAGAACACTGAAACATATAGTCTTTTTAGGGCTGGTTCCTGTTTTTAATAATTTATTGTCCAATTATTGTATACGTCTTTCAATTTTGTGTGTGTGTGTGTGTATATATATATATATATATATGCATGCAAAAGTGCTGTTTTAATTTATTTAAATGCTATCTCATTCACCCATAGCCTATTCATTGAGGAGTTGTCTGTAGGTGATGACAGACGTTAATAGTGGATACTGGTGCTTAATGTGATGTTCAAGCTCTTGCTAAAGACCAATCAAATTTAAATCCAATGATTATGTTGGCCAGAGAGTATGACTAAGATCACTGACATGCTCTACAACCTAATTTTGGACAATAAAAGTGCAGTGAAATGTTGATTTTCACCTTGGGGATGAACATGATCAGAAACATCACATAGGAACCTTATGAATGTTATTTTTCATTCTAACAAAAGGACTTGTTTCCTACTACAAGAACATTTTCCCTCACCATTACACCACCTCCAGCAACGTGTGATGTCAAGGCAATACAAATGGGTCATGTAGTTTTTCTCTAGTACCAGTACAGAAAAGGCGACTCACTCTACAATTTGTGCTCAAAGCACCTGCTAAACAGGCATTCAGTATCAAAATTGGGAAATGTTTTAGTTTTTGTTGACTAGCCATGAGGCTTCAAGCATTTCATATGACCAATCTTGTTTTGATATGTAAATAACTGAAGTATTTAACAAATATGTGTAGAATTGATGTATTTATTAGGAACATACACCGAAGAAGCTATTTCTTCAAAACTTTTTCATTTGATGATGTATTCCAAATATCAAACACTTAAAGCTATTTTGGACAGAACTAAAATAATTTTCATTCTATTTATCTTCAGAAACAGCTTATTACATTTAATGAAGTGGTTATAATATTCTCCCAATTTTAATTTGTTGACAACAAATACTAGCCTAAAACACTGTGACTGAAATAAAATCTCTTCAAAACCTCAAAATTCCCATAACCTTTTGAAGTTCTGTAATAATTCAAATAATGCTTCCGCATTATGTTTCGAACAATAAATTTCTCTATTAAATACCTATTGCAATTGTTATTACACGTACAAAAACACAGTGTACATTTTCACATTCAAATGAACAGACTTCCTTCAAAATGCTCATTATTGTTGACAACTTCCGTTAACATGTTAGTTACTGCTGCTAACATTTGACTCCTCTGTTTTGTCAAGTTGCAGCTGGATGTACTGATTTTTTAGAAAGGGGTACTGAAATCAGATTATGATAAAGATTACCCTTATCTCCTAATAGAGAACTATATAGTCGCATTGTTTCCCTGGCTGGAGAATAACAGAAGTTACATCGAAATTTCTATTCCAAGATCCACGAGTGAAAGTAAAGAATATTTTATAATATGACAAACATTACTACATCTGACATATCCAATGCCAATGTGTCCTTTCGCCGAGTAGTATCAGTGTTCATTGAGCCTGTTGAGATACAACTGACGTATGTATCCATTTTCGTGAAAAACAACTGTGTTAGGTACGTAAAGTGGGGTGTGCCTGAAGTTTGTAAGACTTCAAAAGTAAATGTTTGACTATCAAAAAATAAACACAAAAGGTTGATTATACACTTTTTATTTCTTCCTTCCCAAGAAAAGTAACATCTGGTGACTTCCAACAAGTTAAATAATAATACAATTATACCAAAGTGAAGTAATAAATCAAAAAAATGAATTAACAAAATGTTCTACATCAAAAAATGTGAGATCTGTGTAGTCCGTTTATATCACACACATAAAGAAGTTAATTTTTAACAAAATTAAAATTACAGTCAACAAATAACAATATCTAAATTAAATTTCTGTATTTTGAAGTGAGACACTGATACAAAATATCCATGTGTGTGAATAGAACATTTTATAGTTTGAATTCTTTCAGTTTCATTCCACACATCTAGCTTCAAGTCTAGTACTTATATATTCATGTAACAAAATCAACAGTAAACTACCTACACAAAATAGAATGTTTACACCTTTGTTTAACCCTTTAGGCACATACTTTTTTTTTTAGTATGTTCAGATTTATATACATGTCTAATTAGATCAAGTATACCTCTAAAACCATTTGAAATAGCCCAAGATGCACGGAAACACGTTCAGCATAACCTGAAGATTCAAATTATACAAATAATTTGACTTAATTTACATATCTTATGACATCACACTTCCAATAATGGCAATGGGCCTGCCTAACGGGTTAGACACTATCTATAAAGATAGAGTTGAAGCTAGCAGTTTTAATAGTTATGCACAAGTGTTGAAAAACAAAATGGCTAAAATCATTCTTGTGCAACACTAAAAATTAAAAACACATACATAAGGGTAAGATTTTAATAGTACATTCTCGCCTGCATTTGTGTTGGCCGACTTACATACGGGTGTAACTGTAATGGGTTCAAAGTCATCGCCCAATACCCATGTACTTTTAATTCATAAAAAAATAACAACACTGTAGGGTTTTTATGAAATTACAAGCAATCTCACTTGCCATAGTACAAAGTAACAGGAAGTTTAGAGAAAAATATTGTCTATTATATACAAATCATAAACTCCTTAACTACTGATGTCAAATCACACAAACTCTTCAATTACATCATCGTTTGTGGTCTACATATTTATAAATAGCACTGATGTATATTCAAAGCAACTGCTTTAAATTCCTGGTTGCATAAACGATAGTTAAGTACCATTTTTTTTCATCCTTCTGGGTGTGTTCGTGTAAACTTTGTGATACCTGTATGTACATTTATCACATCATTAAAGTAACGGCATAAAAATAATCAAGTCGCTATACAGGGTTAGTAATATGAAAGACTAACATGAATAGACGTTTCAACAAAGCCAACACCTATGCCACTCTGAAGACGTGTCTGACCCACAGTCCTGATGGCATGGCACGCTGCTCGAATTCAACAGTCTTCTTGTCAAGCAACTCTCTCACATCACACACACATTTATTAAGTTGGACCATGTACTATATATATATATCAAGTGTTATAAAAGCAATCAGTCTTACAACCCAAATTAACTACAACTAACTCAAAATATAATTTACTTAACTACCTTAAAACTAATTTTAAAAGTTCATTTTTGAATTACTCAAAGTTTGCGAGTATGATTTGAAGTCTAATGCAACATACATTTAGTATGTACACAAAAAAAAATGTAAAAGACAAATAATGTAATCCCAGTCAATATCTATGCTACTTTGGCTTACTGTATATGATGCTTCTTGTAATACATCATATTGTTAGATCTAATAAACATATCCCAACATTATAATGGAATGTCAGGAATTTGTAAAAAGTTCAGTGTCATGGGACTAGAGGTTTATTATAATTTAAAACCAAACTTTTATAAATTTTATTCTCAACAGCTTAGCACACGTACATATGTACACAGGTTTGAAACTAATTTCTTCAAAAAAAGTTAACAGCACTTTAGCTAGTTAATACAATTATTTACAAAAACAGTAGAATGATAATAAGATCAAATTATCATATAAGATGTTTACTTATACAAACCAAACTTGAAAAATTTGTTTGCTAGCAAATTTTAACATCTGTTAGAAAAATATTGCCTATCAACACTATTCCTTGTAAATAATAACCATGTGTGTCTGTCTGTGAAGCTATCATCTTTTCAATGGTAGCATCAGAGAAACACAAACACACAACTAATAAATCTCTACTCCTGCTGGTTAAACCTTTTCAACAACTTGGGTTTTTAATTAAACTATCTAAAGGTATTAATGATTTAAAAATGATTGATTTTACTGGATTTACTGAGAGTCTGTACAATGTTCAAAGTTTCTATATAAAACTAATGTTAGTGTAAAAATAGCAGTAGGCTTAACTTCCATTTTAAACTATTACCAACACAGGATACTGCTAGTGTTCATCACTTTATGTTTCTATTCAAATCGGAAGAACCATCAAACGCTAAATTAATTCCTACAAATTCAAAATGAACTAAAATAATTACCAAAGGAAAGACCGGAAGAGTATACAACTTTGAGGAGAATATAACAACACCTAGTACACGAGTTAAAAGTCAGGTATAACAGCAAAAGACAGTTTTGTTGGTTTATTGACATGGTTCTAAAAAAATGTGATATTTATTGCTTCTCAATATTCTCCTAGCAACAGTGATGGTGTTTTGGCAACAAACAAGTGACACTGGCACACACACAACAGTAACTAATAGAGGTTGAAACAAGAAAAATAATGTGAAAATTGAAATTTGACAACTACTTTGACTAATACAATAGTTTTTCATTGCTGAAAAATCTGTGCTAACTTTTAATGAATATTTTACCCTGTTTTTTCCTTAATGTTACCATATTTCCTTTTTTATTTACCAATTTAATATTTTTTACAATTTTTAACATTTTTCTATCATTTATTTTCAAAATTTCCATGTACTCATTTCTTTCATCTTCATTTATAAAACTTTTTTTTCCCTCCTCTGCATTGTTGTATGAATATCAAATATATATACTACACTGTCACCTATCAACAGTGATGCAAATATACTTGGAATGTTGACTAACCTCCTACATGTTGTCTAGATGATGAAGTCACAGCTATGTTGACTTTCAAAATGCTTTTTGTTTGCAGTACTTCTGTGGTTTATCATAATAAGAAATATATTTAACATTTTCAGTGAAGCAACCAGGATTTGGAAGCCCCTATATTTTTTCGTATTAGGTAAAGTAGTAACTAACTACAGGGGTATCTTAATAAGATGTATAAACAGTGAATATTTCTGTTTAGTTTAAATTTTTTATTTTCCAAACACTTCAGAGCTTAATACTGTTTAATTTATGACTAAAACAATATTAACACAGTATTAAAACTGCATTGTCATTAGTAGAAGTAGGACTTAGCATCTTTTCTAAGCATTACAATACATAAATTTTCCTAGACAGTATAAATGTCCGTGACTTCATCTAAATCATTACTTGACAAAAAGTCTATAAGAGTGTGTCCACTTATAACTGGTGAACCATTGGTCAACAAACCTGGAGTGCACCCTTAGGGCCCTTGGAGAATGACACAAGGGGTTTGGCATTTGGATTACCAGCTATCATGTTGTACCAACTGGTATATTAACTATCCTGAAATGTACCAAGATGAGATATGCATTTTATATAGCACTGTGAATCAATGCAGAGTTATAAAAAAAAAAAGTGGCAGAGGTTCCCTATTTAAAAAAAAACATTAAATAATACAGGATTCTAATAAAAAAGTATACTCTGTTTTTATTATTGAATTAGCTAGTCACAATTGCAATGTTCAAAATATTAGCCACAAAATATTAACAGCTGCATTATGAGATGCTTTGGGTTTTCCTATTTGATGAATGTAACTCGGTATTTTTTGTGGTACTTTATTTACTTACTTTTTTATTAATTTAGCTATCAAGGATGCAAATGACCCCATTATTCGTCTGTTTTCTTAATTCATTTAGAAACTATCACTGATACCAGTTTTAACTTATACATTTAATCTGTTGAGAGGAAATATTTCCTTTGGTTGATTTTCACCAGTCTTCCTGCTGAAAGTTATTACACTAAACGTTTAAAGAAATCTTACAACTCGTGTTATATGGGATTTCAAGTTTAATCTGTTTTATTGTATTTCAATGAATGTCAATTGTAACCCGTCTGTAGTTGTCTTGGAATCGTTATGCCATAGGAAATAAAATATTATACACTATATTACTGTTTATTGAAATCATTATATATTTGTTTAATTCATTCTTTGATACTGTAAATTCAGTTTTAGATTGTGTTGATAACTAACTGTGCATAAATTCTCTATCATAACAATGTTTCCCAGGGAAATTTTGGGAAAAGGGGGCATTGACTGGTCAAATAAAACAAGTCATAACAAACCCAATGGTAATAGCACCATCGTTACACCAGAGGGCCATAACGAGTCCTTTATCTCAATTAATTTCCGATCCACTTCGTATTACAAAAAGAACAGCCTCAAGATTACATAAGAATTTTGCAAGAAATGTTAAGATTTGCAATACTCGTTTACACTGAAGCCCAGGTTTATTGTACCTTTATGTAAGACTATGGATGCAGATATTTCACTGTTGTAGAGTGAAAAAAAAAAGGCAGAAAATGTGCAACATGGTATTGACAGTTATTGCAAAATATTTGATACATGGAGATCAAGTGTATTCAGCCATACATATCCTTAACTGTCCACTACAAGTGGGGGTCCTGTAGAGTCTGATGCTGGGTGCTATTCCATTTACTGGTCACAACACAGAGAAGCTTGTTGACAAAGTGCTGGCAATTAAATATGGTCCGTGTGTCAGTCAGAGGAATCAGTGAAGTTGTGTGTCAATGTCACGATCTTGTAAGCACTTCAACCACAGCTGCCAAACCTACAAAATGTTTCCAAGAGTTCAAAAGGAAAAGGACCTTCCGGAGCAACAACTTCTTCTAGACATTCCAAATAGATGAAATTATACATTTCAGATTATCAACTCAAACAAAAAAAAGCTGCTATTAAAATTGTGCAGCACACTTTACTTATACCAACTTACATGATATTAGATTTGAATGGAAACAACTGGACCAGCTGGTGCCACTGCAGCAACCATTTTATGATAATACTTAGTGGATCAGTGCTGTTTCATATGTTACTGTATCTGCTCTGGGCCCTTCCCTGGTGATGATTCATATGACTCTTAACCATTTTATAATACTACTTCACAGATCTGTGCTGTTTCATATATATATCTGCTCTAGGCCCTTCCCTGGTGATGATTCATTAGGCTCTACAAATGGTCAACAATGATCCTCAAACGAACAGAAGTGTTGATGAAAGTGGAAAAGTACTTCACTTCTTCAGAGAAATAAAACTTTTTAATAAGAGTGGTACCTTGACTGTCATTCACAAACTTGGATGGATTCACATCAACTTATTGAACATAATGGAGAAAGCTGGACTGCCATAGACCACATCAAATGCTACATCAGCAGTTCAAATCTCCACTGGCTGAATTTACCTTCTGTGTACAACATTTCAGCCTAATTCTGTTGCACTTTCAAAAGGAAAAACACCACAAGTGAAATATGTGTGCCACTCCCACTTCCTAATCTTGATCCACTGGAAGGTTCATGAAGAATAACTCAAGCCAAACTTGCTAACACTTTCTAACCTTGATAATAATCCACTGGGATAATGAAAAGTTCACGAGAACTCGTAAGGGCTCACCTAAGCATGTGGCCAAATTTGTGTGTGTGTACTGTGGGAACAAGAAAACCTGTTTAGCATCACCCGAGACATTGTAACAGCTGTCAGGAATCAATTGCTCCTTTGGACTGTTCACATGCTAGAATTACTACATGACAGCACACAAAATCCATATGGATTAAATTAATTGTATTCTTAACAACAATGGGTAATTCAAAACGGAAGCTATTTATACTAAGAATTACTGCTCCAACAATAGCTTATGTTTGTGTTCTTGCAATGAAATATTTAGCTTTCAATTACCAAAAGATACTGAAAACAAACAAAGATTAATTTTGAAAGAAAGAGAGAGAGGAACATTTTTTATTGTGTTGTTAACAGACAGCTCTTCATTTTAATAACACCAAGTTAACATCAATGCTTAACTCATCTACACCTAGAAATATACTGAGTAATCAAAATGTCATCCATTTTTAACTTGTCAGGACTTCCAGTGTTGGTGCAGAAGTGTTGGATGGAGACAAAAAAGAACACTTTTTTTTTTATGTTGTCATATGAGTAACATTCATCTATTTTCACATAAGTAACAAGATGGAACTAAGGCCTAATGTACACTGTACTGCAGTATGTTACATTGATTTGTTCTCCTTCAGGCTCAAGTTAAATGACAGAATTTTGTTTCTAATACAAGATGAATCTTCGTGTTTAATTTTACAGATGACACACTTTTTTAATGTATCAGCCCTTTTTTTCTCTTTGCTGTAGAGCTTTTTGGGAGAAGTTATTCTCAACAATCTAAAATTATGCAATGTTTCCCACTGTGGACATATTTCCCACATTTAAATACTAGTTCCCACCAATTCAAAAACACAGACAGAAAAAACTAATACAACTACTATATAAAATATAAGATTATTCAGATGGACTGGTCAAACAGGTCAGACCATTGTTTGATTGAAAGAATAACTTAAATTTTATCAGAAGTTTAAATCTTATTCTCCAACATTCTCAAACATCAGCCATGTTCATTCAAACAATATATTATTCTGGGTAAGATAATTAGTTTAAAAAATACAAGTAAACAAACAAGATATTGTGGTACAACTACACTAAGACAATGGCAAACATTCTCACAAAGTCACCATAAATCATAGCTGTAAATTCAAGGCTTTATAAAAGCTTGAAAATTAACCAAAATTACTTCTACTTTGCTCAGTATACTTGTTTACATGTTCATCTATCTAAATATGGTACAATGACTACTCTAAACAAGACCCTGATTCCCATTACAAACATAAACCTACCCAAACATCTGTAAATATATATCACTTACTCGCATTCTGATTGACAAAATCTTCTTTGCATCAAAACCAAAACGAAAATTCCCCAAGAGTTATTTCTCATCACTATAAAATTTGGTACAACTTAAAAAAAAATGTCAACAGAAGACACTGGCTAGAAAAAAGTGTAGATTACTTCAATCAGTAACAATTGGTGTGATCAAAACGATGATGGTTTCAATATCAATACATGTCATTCTACGAAGTTATGAAGTGATTGGCAGGTTTAATAAAGGGTCAACAATGGGATGTCACTTTTGAAGGCTTACCTATCAGATGAATTGGATCTTGTAACACCTACTGGCAATTTGTTGGCCTATAAGATAATCAGCTTTTTCAGTATTGATTATAGTCTATACAACATACAACTAATTTACAAAACAGTTAAATATCCTGCTGAAATTATGTCCAATTTAAAAAGACTTGAAATTTTATCAAATATAATCCCCACTTGGTGGTTGGCCTATAAAATAATCAGTTTGTTAGTATTGATTATAGTCCCTACAGCATGCAACTAATTTACAAAACAAATTAAGCAGGGAAATTTAACATGTCCAATTTTATCAAATATAATCCACCTGTTGGCTAAAACAAAAATTATACTAAACAAACCTGAAATCAATCTTTATCATCACAATATGAACCTGTCATTAGGGGTCACCACTGAGTGAAAGCTTTTGTTTCAGAATTTCACATAATTTGTGCAGTCATCCTTAATTTTGATCTGACAGACTGATAAAAGGCAGCTGGTCAACAGCAACTATTGTAAACTCTTGGGTTAATACTGTCTGTTCAAATAGTGGTATTTAACCATCACTCCAACAGCTACAAAGTGTGGAGCATGCTTTTGCAGTAGTAGATCACAAATCAAATAATTCTCTGACACCTTGACTAAATATGTTAGCCACTACATCATGTGATCTGTCCATCTGAAGTTAAACAGTTTTTTTTCAACATTATTCTACTTTATAAAGCTATAAATTACGTGAAGTACAAAAATCTAAACTGACAATTCTGAATTCCATAATATCTACATGTAAAACCAACATTAACTTTGTGTGTGTATATATACATACATTCGTATAGTTTTTATTTCTAATGTTTCTTTCCAGTTTCACACAGAACCAGAGAAGGTATTTACCAATGCTGGGCTTAAAAACTAGTTCAATAACTAGATGAAGGGGCTGCCCCTCTTCCAATGTTTTCTGAGCTGTAGCACACAATGTGTTTACAATGTGCAAGATACCCATGCTATGGATGCCAGTAACTCTTTTTGATATAGGCCTGGTGATTTTAATCAACCTTGGAATGTACTAAGTGTTTTTCTGTTACTTTCTCTATCACAAAATGCCTCCATTCCTTGCCCTTATATGCCACAGAATGTCCATGGTCCTTGTCCTTATCTGCCACAAAATGCCCCCATTCCTTTGGTCTTATCTGCCACAAAATGCCTCCATTCCTTTGCCCTTATCTGCCACAAAATGCCTCTATTCCTTTTGCCCTTATCTGCCACAAAATGCCCCCATTCCTTGCCCTTATCTGCCACAGAATGCCCCCATTCCTTTGCCCTTATCTGCCTCAGAATGCCCCCATTCCTTGCCCTTATCTGCCACAGAATGCCCCCATTCCTTGGCCTTATCTGCCATAAAATTCCCCATTTCTTGCCCTTATCTACCACAGAATGCCTCCACTCCTTGTCTTTATCTGCCACCAATTCATTATTAACTATTTTTCAAATAAAGAACATGAAGCACACGTGACATATACAGTAAACCTGGTTTAAACTCACCTTCTTTGTGTTTTGTAATGAAGTAGGAACAACGGGTGGCCCAACGGGGATAGCAGCAGTTTCTGAAGGTAGAGCCGAATCTTTAACATGTTGATGAGGAAGTTCATACGTGAAACTGGCATTAGAAATTTTCATACAGTCCTCTAGAGTTTTAATAAAGGTGTCACAAGTGGCACTCAGCAGTTCAGCAGCTTCATTCATTTTCTGAAGGAGTAAAATAAAGTTAATTAATTCTTAAACCGAGTCCCACAAATGGTCATATTGTAGTTCCCTCACAAAACTACTCAACTTAGATTCTAATATTTTCTACAGTTAGTTGAACTACGAAAACTTATTAATCACACAAACTTCAAGATCTTATTATGGGCAATTTAATTCTGATATTCACTCCATTAAGTTCAGTATCAGTTTGAAATATATCTTAAAGGAGAAATGTTTTTTATTGGCAATTCTTACATAGCTTTAACATAAAGCAGCCAATTGAACTATTTGTGCTTTATCAGCAGGCTTTTTGTATTTAACTTTTAACCTATCACACAGAGCTATTATTACGACTTACACTGTTAACCTACAGATCAATCTTATAGTACTACAATTTTCTGATTTAACCGAGCTTACAAGTTATTGATAAGTTAATGGTTTGCAATTTAATCAACTAATCAAAATAACTTAGCAAAAAATTTTATGGCATGCCAACTTCTTCAATTCTAATTATAGCTTTTGAAAATGAGAAACAAATTAAAAAAAGGTAGATCAAAGCATAAAATAATTATCTAAAAATTACATGGATTTACCCCTAGTTTTGAAACTTATCGTAGGACAGGAAATCAAGTGACATTTGGTGAAAAAAAAATCATAAATAGACAATTTACTGAAAATACTTCCAACACAAACAAAAAAACACAATTTGAAATAATATTTATTCTATCTTAACTCACCTCCACTCGTTCTTAACAGTGAAGAATAACCACAAAGTAATATTAGTATTACAACAAAAGACTAAAGCTAATATAAATTATGTAATTCATTTGAATCACCTCCACATCAGGTGCAACATCTTGTTCTTGAACTGACGATGTTATTGTGTGAACCTGCTGCATCAGGAGGTCACAGTAAAGCCTCAACTCCGATTTTTTCATCTTTAGATTATCTGGCCCTGCCTTGCCTGTTAAGTAATAATACGGGACTTTCTTTGATAAATGAAAAGCATACTCTAAACATTACTCGTAAAATGTATGCTTCCCACAGAAATGTTCTTTAATAGAACAGATTATCATGTCAAAAATGAATGTAAATAACACAAACATATTTCTTTTATCATGAATGGCTGTTCACATTACCGTAACTGTGATTTTATCATGACTGTAGAAATGCCCTTGTAACAGCCAATCATAAAAAATTAACAAGATATTTATTATTTACAACCCATTGTAACTGTGGTTGTTTACAAATGTATTTTCTATTTAGCAACATATCATCGAGCTAAGCTTTTATCACTTTGTTCCGACATCTATGCAAGGGTCCAATGAAGTGGAAGCCATTTTGGCTTAAACAGTTGAAAAGGACAAAAAAATTGTGTGTTCTGAACCACAAGCTTATGACTTCTCAAAGTTGGGGTATAATGACACCTGATTTTCAGAAAGCATGATCACCTAAAGTCAATAAAACTACACTTTTATTGAAAGTACAATGTTAAAATTTTGTTAAAAACTATTCTGGCTTTCCCACAAAGGGGTATGAATCCTGTATTGAGTTCAACAATTTCAGGAAATTCACAAATACTAAAGATTTCATATGCAGAGCATTGAAACAACCCCAAATCAAAAGTTGAAAAATGGTAAACATTTTTACATATAAAATTTAAAAACTTAAACTTCTTTATCTGAATAAATTTCAAATCTGAAATATAAAAAAATGTATGTAAGAATTACTACTGGTTTATTTACCATCACCAGAAACGAATGCACCAAATCAGGCATTAAAGGGCTGCTAGACACAAATATCATTCTACACATGGTAAAGACAGAATGGTAGATTGTAAGTAGCTAATCATATAAATTATTTTATACAAGTAGTAGAGACAGAATGGTAGATTGTAAGTAGCTAATCATATAAATTATTTTATACAAGTGGTAGAGACAGAATGGTAGATTGTAAGTAGCTAATCATATAAATTATTTTATACAAGTGGTAGAGACAGAATGGTAGATTGTAAGTAGCTAATCATATAAATTATTTTATACAAGTGGTAAGAGACAGAATGGTAGATTGTAAGTAGCTAATCATATACATTCTTTTATACAAGTGGTAGAGACAGGGTTGTACACATACTGCTAGGTGATCAGACACATGTCCTGGAATATGTGTAGTAAAAACAAAATATACATACTAAATATTAGATACAAATATTGTTCCACATGTGGTAAAGACAGAATGGAAGATTGTAAGTAGCTAATCATATACATTCTTTTATACAAGTGGTAGAGACAGGGTTGTACACATACTGCTAGGTGATCAGACACATGTTCTGGAATATATGTAGTAAAAACAAAATATACATACTAAATATTAGATACAAATATCATTCTACACATGGTAAAGACAGAATGGCAGATTGTAAGTAGCTAATCATATACATTCTTTTATACAAGTGGTAGAGACAGGGTTGTACACATACTGCTAGGTAATCAGACACATGTCCTGGAATATGTGTAGTAAAAACAAAATATATACTAAATATTAGATACAAATATTGTTCCACATGTGGTAAAGACAGGACTGTACACCTGTTACTAGATACAAATATTGTTCCACATGTGGTAAAGACAGGACTGTACATCTGTTACTATATACAAATATTGCTCTACATATGTGGTAAAGAAAGAAACGTACACCTGTTACAAGATACAAATATTGTTCTACATGTGTGGTAAAGACAAGATTGTACACCTGTTACTAGATACAAATACTTTACATATGTGGTAAAGACAGGACTGTACACCTGTTAATAGATACAAGTATTCTACATGTAGTAGAGACAGGACTGTACACCTGTTAACAGATACAAATATTTTACATGTGGTAAAGACAAGTCTGTACACCAGTTACTAGATACAAATATTTTACATATTTGGTAAAGACAGGACTGTACACCTGTTAATAGATACAAGATTTTACATGTAGTAAAGACAGGACTGTACACCTGTTAACAGATACAAATATATTACATGTGGTAAAGACAGGACTGTACACCTGTTAACAGATACAAATATTTTACATGTGGTAAAGACAAGATTGTACACCTGTTACTAGATACAAATATTCTACATATGTGGTAATGACAAGACTGTACACCTGTTAATAGATACAAATATCATTCTACATACGTGGTAAAGACAGGATGTACTCCTTTTATTAGATACAGATATTGTTCTACATATGCAACAAAGACAGGAATGTACACGTTACTAGATACAAATACTGTTTTATATATGTGATAAAGACAGGAATGTACACCTGTTTTCAGATACAAATATTGTTCTACATATGTGGTAAAGACAGGATTTACTCCTGTTATTAGATACAGATATTGTTCTACATATGCAACAAAGACAGGAATGTACACGTTAATAGATATAAATATTGTTCTACATATGCGACAAAGACAGAAATGTACACATTACTAGATACAAATACTGTTCTACATATGTGATAAAGACAGGAATGTACACCTGTTTTCAGATACAAATATTGTTCTACATATGTGGTAAAGACAGGATGTACTCCTGTTAATTGATACAGATATTGTTCTACATATGCAACAAAGACAGGAATGTACACGTTACTAGATACAAATATTGTTCTATATATGTGGTAAAGACAGGAATGTCCACCTGTTTTCAGATACAAATATTGTTCTATATGTGTGGTAAAGACAGGAATGTACACATTACTAGATACAAATATTGTTCTACATATGTGGTAAAGACAGGAATGTACACATTACTAGATACAAATATTGTTCTACATATGTGGTAAAGACAGGAATGTACACGTTACTAGATACAAATATTGTTCTACATATGTGGTAAAGACAGGAATGTACACGTTACTAGATACAGATATTGTTCTATATACGTGGTAAAGACAGGAATGTACACGTTACTAGATACAGATATTGTTCTACATATGTGGTAAAGACAGGACTGTACATGTTACTAGATACAAATACTGTTTACATATGTGCCAATTCTCCAACTTCAGCATAAGTAGAACAATTGTCAAACAGATTTTGCTAACTGACACAAAACTCAACTTCAAAAGAGAACTTAGCAATAGCTCCACAGGTGTTCTACAAGAGGTTGTTTTAAACATAAAACTATGAGGTATGAGAATATCAAAAGCAGAAGAAGGAATAAATTAATTGTTTTTCAACAAACTTATTACATTATACACCATTTGTTATAAAACAATCAAAATGTTTTTAATAGTTTTAAAAAATACATTTCAAATATTTGGTATAATATTTTCATACAACTGAAGCTCTTACAAAATAACCAATAATAACAGGCCCTATGAAGCTAAGGCAACAATCCAAAGTAACAAAAAACATTTTGGCAATAAAGTTAGAACAAAAATTACCTTTACACCCCAGATAACAATAATGAAAAAAGCTTTTTATTTCCACCAATGTTTCTTGTTCCACTAGCCGTGATGAAGCCAGAATGGCCAAAAATTGGCCAATTTAAATTCTTTTTATATTACCTTAAGAGGAAAGGTTGTTTTTTTCTAACTTCATTACAAAATTATCTAAGTCTCTCCAGTATGCACTAGAAGTTCTGAATAACAACAAACACATGTAGATGAAACTCTATAAAATGAAGAAACTGGGTAAATTAATTTATAATATCAATAATAAATTAAGTTTTAGTTCACCTGCTGGTGACTTTTGCTGGGAACTGAGAGCAGCTTTGGCACTTCCCAAGGCAACCAGCCACTGCTGTCGTTCTTGTGGAGATGATGCTCGTAGGTAAAAATGTTGTTCAGAAGGGATCACCAAGTCAAGACGTTTTTGATCAGTCTGGTGTACTATTGAAAACAATTTATTATATTTCTATTGGATCTATTGTTATGTTCTGAAAGGATGTTTTGTAAAACAGAGAATAAAAATTAAAAAGAAAAACACTTTAAATTGTTCAACCCTCCCCAGTAGTACATAGAATAGACAGAAGTACTTTAAACATTTTATAAATAACCTTTATTACTAGTTAAATAAAGTTAACCAGTTTCCTCTAATGACAATATATTTCCAATCACACTTTAGCCTTATCCTGACAAAAGTTTCTCTTCCAAGTCTATCTAAGCATTGGTATGAATCTTATCTCACTTGCTTCAGCCTATATACTCCACTATATTGACCAAGATCTATATATAAGCTCCCCGTTATTACTTCTTATACACTTTTCAAGACGGTCCAATTAGCAGACCCAAAACCAGCCATTTCATGGGGAGGAAGGGCAAGAGAGTGTGAGAGGAGGTAAATACTATTTGAAATACAGACTGGCAGAAAAAAATACTAACTTCTAAAACACTTACCTCCTCTCACACATTAGCTAGAATCCCATATTGACAAGTTGGGAGTGAGGGCAAGATACACAAAGAAAGCATCTGCACAGAAAAGAAATGTGCGAAAATGAGATATAGTAATAGCACACTGGTGGAGTCATCATTACTTCTGGAACAGGTATGCTCTTTGCCTGGATAATATGAAATCCAATTCCTGGGTGGTAAAGGCTGACCAGCTACAGAGACAAAATCCTAACATTATTAGAAGAACATGAATTCATTCAGGCCCCAACCAGGCAGACGAGGTCCCATGTCTTTCTATTGAAATTATAGGGCTGTCGACCCAAATCTAGATCCAAGGCATAGTAGCTTGGGCATGAAGACAGCTTTGTATTTAGTCTTGTTTAGTAATGTTGTATTATTGGAACCCAAGAGGCGCAAAATGCAACAAACTGAACACGGAATTATGGGATCTGTCACACCTCACTCAACCTAAAGAAACAGAGATTACCCAGCCTGGGATTACAAACTGAAATCCTAACTCCTCAACCTGAAAGGCAAGGTAACACCTCCTACCCCAAAATGATGAGGAGGATGTGGAACAAACCAAGTCTAACCAATGCCACAGGAATTGGTGCTATAAGTGTGGAAATATGAGAAGTTGAGGACCCTCTTCCATGATCATCGAAATGAAGAGAATGACTAAAAATAAGAACCACACTCAACTCAACCATATAGTGAAGAGTCATCTCTGAACAGGAATTACGAGGACACTCCCACACAGGCTGGTCCGTCTCCTACCATACATCTGGGAAAACTATCCAGGGTTATTGGGAGGAGGGCATCCAGTTTCACCCTCTTTTCCTTGAGTGGAATAATGAGTTCAAGCATCACTCAGGAGGAATAAACCTCTGCCCACCGCTCCAGCCACTGGAAACTGGGAGTGGTAAGGACTCCCATGCTCCACTGTGATAAATGGGGGTGGGGGAGATGCTCACATTGGGGAGTCCCGAGGAACAATGCTCCAGAGACAGTGTAATAGGTGAACCAGGTTACCAAGTTCCCTACTTTGAAAAGCAAACCAACCCTGATTTATTCAATCTAGGACTCGGAAAGGATGGGCAAAATCCCCTTAAGCTTTACTTATGATAGACCAAGAGTGGGGATCCAGTAGTGTATTTGCTTTTGTGATATAATTGTTTATCACCCAGAAAGCACACAAGGTGGTCTTATGGGAACCCCCCATCTCAACAGAGCTCGTTGCTACCAGGAATTCTTTCTTTTTTTTAATTGGTCGATTGGTAGCTAGTGAGGATTTAGAAAGAAGCATACCTGGCAAGTCAACACCCACAAATGAGTGGGATCCATATAAAAATGACAGAAGGGTCCCTGAAAAAGAAGAGAAATAAACACAAAATATTACTGAAGTCTCTTTGAAAAACTATTACTTAGAAATTTCATTTTCATTATTTTGTAAAATAGAC
>NW_013667682.1:164205-171030 GCF_000517525.1 Limulus polyphemus | reverse complement strand
GCTACCAGGAATTCTTTCTTTTGGTCGATTGGTAGCTAGTGAGTATTTAGAAAGAAGCATACCTGGCAAGTCAACACCCACAAATGAGTGGGATCCATATAAAAATGACAGAAGGGTCCCTGAAAAAGAAGAGAAATAAACACATAATATTACTGAAGTCTCTTTGAAAAACTATTACTTAGAAATTTCATTTTCATTATTTTGTAAAATAGACAACAAACTCCAGACCCAAGAAGACAGGTCTAAAAAAAATAGGAATTTCCTCAAGTGTAAGTATAACTAAAGCCATTCAACACTGAAGAGAAACCCACAGCAAGCACATAAAACCGTTGTTGTAACGTTCTGCTGCCGAGAAAAGTGACTAAGAAGTAATAACGGGGAGCTTTTATATATGGATCTGTGATAAAGGTGCATAGATGTAGGTGGAGAGAATCACAAAATTTAACTGGCTTTGGGCAATATAGTGAGGTATAAAGGTTAAAGCAAGTGAGGTAAAATTCATACTATTGCTTATATGGCCAGAGAAGAGAAACTTTCATTGAGATAAAGCTAAAGTGTGAGAGGAGATAAACGAGTTTCAGAATATTTGTCACTTGACATTTTGAGTTTTGCACCTTCTTGCAGCTCATTAGAACTTACAAAATCAACCAGGTGATCTAAGGATGATAGGATTCCACAAGAAGAAAAAAACACTAGGTGCTGGCATAAACTTGAGTAGTTGACAAATGACTGTATTATTTAAATAGTACGTTAAGCTAATTAAACTAATTAAAAACAGCCTATTCTGTGTCTGGACCAGGTTTATTTTGAACACTGATAAAGTAACAAGGTCTACATATAAGATGAAACTAGCCGACAACATATTAATTTTAAAAAAGGTGATAATTATTATGAAAATTACAAAATGGTCACAGCAACAAAAACAGCAAAAACATTTGATGAACCCTACGCAAAGTATGCAAATTACAATAATCGTATCTAAGACTTAATAGTACAACATAGCAAAAATCATACCAGTAATGCACCATAAGAAACCCAGTGACACAAGGTCTTTCAGAAGGTACATCTTCCTTCTTCCAGTTCACTTCTAACAAACAGAAATCTAACTTCCTAAAAACTCAAGAAGTTGGATTTTTGTTTTATGATTCTATATAATTCTGTTAACATTGTGAGCAGTGATAGCAATGCATTTCTTTAAAAAGTACACAGAACACTACCTGCAATCTCACAAGCTGATAATCTAACCGAGCCTTTACACCCTTGATTGACTTCTTCCTGAGACTTGTAGTAGGCCAAAATGCCATTATCGAGTACAAACCATCGTGGTTGCCAACCTGTAAAAAATTACACTAACATTATATTCCATTCAGCACACCAAACAGGTGGCTAAGTATCAATTTGGAACAATTAACTTTACAATTCTGAAACCATGAAAGTTTTTAGAATATTACACTATACTCATTTAAGTACACATAGCTCTTCCTTAGCATAAATGTTGAAGGACAAGACAATGAAATACTTGTCAAATGAAACATTATAATACAAGTGTTGATCCTATATATATATTTCAGTAAAATAAATGAGGGTTTAAATTTTTACTTTTCTTAAGTGTGGTCCGTTATCTGTATGTAACGTTACTTAAACTTGTCTTTGTTATCTCTTTTTGTGATCACTGACTGTTGCATAGATAAATATCATAGCTGTAAAATGTAGGGTTAAAAGATTTTAAAACTGCTCAGTCATTTCAGTATCTTACTCACACACAAGAAAGGGTTTTTTTGGAATAATGAACAGTTTAATTCAAGAACATATATATATATGGAATGTTAAATTAATAAAATAAATAATTAGTGCTAAAAATCCTTTCCCTCATTCTGAGGTATAACATAAATTTGATGAACAAGCACATTTCACCAACTTAATGGAACAATTGTTGTTGAAACAATTTGATAATATAAACAGTATCTCCAACTACTATTACATCTGTTGTATTCCAGTTGGCTTAAATAGTCCTGGTATTGGCAGAAGGATTTGTCACTATTTAATAAAGTAGATGTAATTCCACTTAGATGTTCTTGTTAATAATCAACACATAGTTTAATCTACTTGCTACTTACCATTCCAGTAGTTGGTCCATTTCCACAAAACTCCTTCCATCTCCTGTGAAAATACTTTTCTGAAAAGGTATAAAAACATTAATCATAAGAAATGAAAATCTCTCTAGGTTTCAAACCCCTGGTCTCCAGCTGGTGTTAGCAGAGGTAATATTAAAGACTATACATATTCCCCTATTATGTACATCAACTATCTAACCATCCCTCACGGTTTCAAACCCTGGTTTTCAGGTGACGTCAGTCCTTCCCATCAGAAATAACATGCGAGTTACATATTCGCATACTGTATGCATCAACTATAATCATAAGAAATGAACATCTCTTTAGGTTTCAAACCCCTGGTCTCCAGCTGGTGTTAGCAGAGGTAATATTAAAGACTATACATATTCCACTATTATGTACATCAACTATCTAACCATCCCTCAAGGTTTCAAACCCTGGTCTCCAGGTGACGTTAGCAGAGGTTGCATTAAAGACTATGCATGTTTCCCTGACACATGTAATTGTTAATCTTGAGCATGATGCAATACACTCAAGAACAGAATACTAAATATAGAATATATCAGGTAGTTCATGAAAAGTCTTGATTCCAAAAATGTTTTTGAGCAAATATTGTTATAAAATCAACAAATATTAAACATACACCATTTAATTTATACATGAACTTTGTACTTAATAGATTATTTCCATCAACAAAATTATCTTTAAACAAACTTATCATACCTTCCACTTTTTCTCATGGTTTAAATTATAAATTTCTTCTAAAACTTGCAGTACCTTCCCATTTCTATAATAACTGGCTTTATAACTATTTTAAAAACACTGAGATATATTACGTAAACGGTCGGTCTTGAATTTTGTAGGAACTTGTTTGTTTAGTGTACTTTAAAGTTGTATCACGGTTTGATGTAGCAAAATAAATCTTTTTAATAGGGTATTAGTAGAAAATAAGATAACTTAGGTAGGCAAAATGGTCCCTCATCCATTTGAAATGAAATGTTCATCATCTAGACATTGATGTTTTATTCAGAGTTTGTGTATCTTGCATTAAAAATCAGTTAATTGTTTTCAGGATGTTAACTGAATGATGGAAAGATTGTGGATTTGGGTGTACTTCAATTTTTAAAATGTTTTTGATAAAGTGCCACATAAAAGATTAGCTATGAAAATTGCATTAGTAGTTAGGATGAGGAAAAGACTAGTTAATTGAATTGTAGCATGGTTGGACAGCAGATTTTGTTTAAGTACAAAGTTACAGAAAGGGCTATCTGTACTATCCTCACAAGTAGTATCATACCCAATTTTTAGGGTATAAGCCATAGGGCGACTAGACAGAAGGCAAAAGATTATTTTTAAGGCAGTCCAGTCATACTCAACCCTTGTAACTGGTCGATTGCCTCAGAACTCAGTGCTTGGACCTCTGTTTTTTATATCAATGATACTTATAGAGGCATAATTAGTAAACCTGTAAAGTTAGTTGATGTCATTAAACCCTTTGGTATTTATAGCTGTGCTGAAGATATTATTAAACAAATGATTTCAACCAATTAGTGAGTTGGGCAAGTATCTAGCAACTGACCTTTAATTATGATTAGTGCAAGATAACGCATTTGGGTTAGCCACACTTTGGATCACACATTTAACAGTAGCATGCGAATAAAAGGATCTCAAATGAATGAGGAAGTGCTCTAATGTTAGTTGCAAAGTTAACAGAATTTTGGGGTGTATATAACATAATACAGACAAAATGATCAGTTGAAAGAAGTAATTATTTCTCTATACAAATCAATAATTAGGCCTCACTGAGAATACAATGTACAAATTCGGTATATAGGGGTAGAAAGATTATCTCATAGGGACAGGTTAAGATTGATTATTTTATCACGAGAAAAGGAAGGTAGGGTGATCATATCGAAGCTTATAAGATTATCGAGAGAAGTGATAGGATCAAGTCCCCTTATTTCTTTGAGCTGTATTCTGAAGACAATAGCATAGAGGATAATTTTTAGAAAAGACAGATTATACTCCAGTTAAAACAGTTATATTTGTCTAATAGTAACAGGGTGATTAACTTACAGAACGAGTTGTCATCAGTATTAGTGGAAACTAGCATTTTACAAGAGTTTATGAAGGGAATCAATGATTTCCTGAAAAATAATGGGCAGGTTTGAATTTTTATTTTCTCAAGATTATATATACAAGGCAGTTTTGAAAGTACAAACTGTTCCTTGTTGTCCATATATTAAATGAAAGGAGGTCATCCTTTCAATGTATTAGGGCACTGGTTAAATCACAACTGGAATACTGTGTTCAGTTTTGGCCACCCCTTTTAAATAAGGACATAGTTGTTGGAAAGCATTAAAAGGACTATCAGACTAATTTCAGGTTTAGACAAGTTTTCTTGTATGGGAACTGAATGAAAACACTTAACATCTTTTTATTGTAGGAGATAAAGGTTCAGGAAGACATGATTAAAGCTTTTAAGATTATCAGTTGTTTAGAGTCCATAAATCCAGATATTTTCAAAAAGAACTCTACAATTAGTAAGATTAGACGACACAAATTAAAAATATGGAAAATTCAGTCAACTCCAGTTGAGATAGGGTTACTTTTTAAATCAATGTTTGGCTTATGGAATAGTTTGACTTCATATGTTGTGGAAGTTGTAACACTGAAAAAGTTTAAGACGAAACTGGGTAACTATTTTAAAAAATGAATTAAATGAGTTGATTAAATGAAAATAACTTAGACTTAGAGAAAGCTTTGGGGAAAGTTGCTTTATTAAGAGGTGAAATAGTAGATTACAAGAAGGATGTCAAAGAAGTAAGACAGGAAACTAATGGAGTTAGGTTAAGGGTTATTTTGAATAATATAAGAACGAGAATGTTTGGTTTAGAAGGATGCACAATAGAGGCAGGTTGTATTGAAAGTGTTAGGTTTATGAAAGTGCACAGTACAGGCAGGTTGTTGAGTGTTTGATTTATGAGGGTGCACAGTAGAGGCAGGTTGTATTCAGAGAGCTCAGCTTACAACTCAGATGACTACTGTATTAGAATATTAACACTACCATAACTGGTTGTGTCTAAGATTTCTATATTTCAAACATATATCTTCTAGCCATACTGCCTGCTATAGCATCAGAATAGCAAAAGTCCTATCAAAAATATTTAATATGGCATGAAAGCTTTTTTTTTGTTACCCTATGACAATAATTTATTTAATGCCAAATTTTCCCTTACTTTTTTAATAGATTTATGACTAAAGACTCAGTATTCAACTAACAGAAGTCAAACTAATATTAATAAGCCTACAGTTTTTGGATCCATTATGTCCTCTCTTTTCTACAAAGTATCACAATAATAAGCTTTCAATCATTAAGTATGCTCTAGATGTCAAGATATAAAAAAAATTAAGTTCAAGTACAAAACTTATCATACCCCTTCCTGCACCATCAAACTTCCCAGTCCAAACGAATCAAACTGTAAGTTGTAACACTAACAGTCGACCCAAACTCAGACGTCAAAGAACGTATTTTCGAAACTTAAAGTTGAAAGTTAAACTTTAAAGTTCAGAAAAATTAAGGCACCGTTTTTCACAAACGGTGTTACAAAAAAAGTATTAATAATAAAAAACTAATAATTTCCATATTGTATCACACGTAAGGCCTAACAATGTGCATATATAAAAGAAAAATCATACTTCTATATGTAAACGCCACTAGAAGTAGAAGTTAAACATCGAAGGAAAACAATCATAAGGGTATTTCTTATCCATCCCACCTCGGAGAAAACGAATTAGCATTTAATTCGCCCTCTGTGCAACTGTCATATTTATAAAATAATAAACCAGAAAAAAAATCACAATATTTTTTTATATAGAATTTTTTTTGCTTGTAGTTTAAACACAAAGCTACCAATGGGCTATTTGTGCTCTGCCCACCACGGGTATCGAACCCCGGTTTCTCGTGCTGTACTGACATACAAAGTTAAACATTTATACAGAGTACTAATTTTACTCCCTTTTTTTTCCATTTCGAAATTATTAAAGCATAAAATCACATCTTCTTTAGTTATAAAAAAATGTAGTGGTAATATTTTTTATGTGGTATGTATTTATTCCATATTGCTTCGAAAATGCACTTGAAGCTATCAGTAAATTACGATAAGGTTTAAAAGTATATTTTTATTTCATATATGAATAATGTCTTTACTTTATCGATAAATAGTTGAGTTACTCGGCGTTGCACGGTGAAATCTTAGATTTGAAATATATAGATTAGTATTGTTACGACAGCGGAAGTCACGCGACTCTGGAAGCATGCGCGCTAGAGTTTCTAGTAGGATCATGACTTATCGAGGAACCCCGCGAATGACCATGAATTTCCTAGTGCGTTCGGGACGCCCCCTTTTTTAGTATATAAGCCTGGCAGATAAAGCCTGTGGGATGATGTGATTGAAGAGAGATAATTGAGTCAAGCGAACAGTAGGCACCGTAAGTAAAGTGTGTGAATCACTGTGATTTATAGCGTGTGTTATAAAGGTTGTTAAGTTTAAAATGACTGTGGAAATTCTGTGTATTACTAAAAGTTTATATCGAGAAAGAATAAACTGGTTTAATCAAGAAAAGACTTGTATCGCTGAAGTTCCTCGGAAAGAATTTATACCGGAAATTAACAAACAAGCAGATACTCAACAATATTAAAAGTGGGTAA
>NW_013667682.1:161722-163345 GCF_000517525.1 Limulus polyphemus | reverse complement strand
CCTACTCCCCTGTGTCGTCCTTCGCCCTACCCAACCGAACCTAAAACCCAATACCACCAGGTGGACAACGTAAGGAAAAGGAAAAGGAAAACAAGAAGAACGAGAAAAGAAACAGGAAGGAAGTCTCCAACAGTTTAAAGTGACGAGAAACGTGCTGACTGTGGAATTACTGTGTACTAAAAGTTTGTATCGAGAAAGAATAAAGTGGTTTTATCAAGAAAGGAATTGTATCGCTGAAGTTCCTCGAAAAGAATTTCTACCGGAAATTAACAAACAAGCAGATACGTAATAATATTAACATGTTTACTTACACACGCTAGGCCTTTAAAACTTAATAACTGTTGGAAGTTTTAATAAAGTTTTGTTTTTTATCTGATGTGGTAACAGATAAAATGGAAAGTAATTAATTATAATATGATAGCCTATTAATAAATCTTACAGTAGTTCAGCTCTATCCACACTAAAGGTTTTGTGATTTGAAATTTTGTTTTGCTTGATCATGGGTCATATAGGTAGACTGAAAAAGAAAAAGAGATGTTTGATGTGCATGGTGATAATCAGATATTATTTTCAGGATTGGAGATCAGTTGATCCTCTTTCTACTTACCAAGTGTTCTGTGTTTGAAGAAGTGAAACCCTCCTGTTACATTCAGAGAACAGGTAAACATAGGAATGTTGCGAGTGTAACATCTGTATGTACATAACTTTTACAGATTAAAATATTTTGATTTTAATACATTTTTAGTGGTATCAGGTTTGAAATCTCAGTCAACTGTAAATTTTCATACATGCTTAGTGTATTTCATGAAATGTACTCAGAATTAAGGCTTTAAAATATTGATAAAAGAGAGGGTACCCATGTGACGAATCGTTTTATTCTGATAATTATATGTTTTTATTTTATGCCATTATTTATTCCTAGTTGGACCAGTATATGAAATTAGCTAGGTTATTTGCTATTTTTAATTCTTGCCTGTTTTGTGACGTGGTTGTGATCAGATAATAACATTTTCAAAACCATCACAACTGTGAATAAAGTAGAATAAACAAACGTTTAATGTGAATTACTGCATGTTTTTTTTTTGCTGAAAAACGTGTTTTAGTTTGATATTTTATGAGTTAGAATGTTTTCATTTCTAGAAGAAGTATCAGATGCTTTCATAGCTAGTGGGTTTATTTCTTTGTAAATTGTGGATTTTTATTTCCAATCTTGTGAAACAAAGGAGTGCCAGCATATCAGATATGGAAGAAAAAAATACAAAGCACAGAAACTGACAGACACAAAAATGAATATAGGAAGAGAAAGCTGCAGATTAAGCAAGCTTGTTTTGGCACAAAGAAAAGAAAGGTATTAAATCAATCCTCCAGTACAGAAGTGTTGCCTGATTACTTGAACAAGTCATTACCAGCAACTAAACACCATCCACAGCATCTATCCCCTGTTTCTTCTGAACATGGATCATTTGGGAGTTGTGACCTTTTCCCAGATGAGAACATGTCAGAAGGATCAAATAGTGTTTTGAACTGTTCGCTATTACAGACTCCAGAAGAGAAATCAAATCTTGTGACACATCATTCAAACAAAAATGTACCTGAATGTTATTCAGGAAATGCAAATTTAGC
>NW_013667682.1:141540-160896 GCF_000517525.1 Limulus polyphemus | reverse complement strand
TAAAAAGACAAGTTCAACAGCTCCGCTTTCTGAAAAAACAAGTTCAACAGCTCCGCTTTCTGAAAAGACAAGTTCAACAGCTCCGCTTTCTGAAAAGACAAGTTCAACAGCTCCGCTTTCTAAAAAGACAAGTTCAACAGCTCCATTTTCTGAAAATCACCCTTCAGAAACCAATGGAAACAGGCAGTAAGTTGTAGCATGTTAGTCACGGTTCAGTTTTTGATTTACATGTAACAGTTCTATTATCCAACTTATTATATGTGATATTTAGAAATAAACTTCCTCATGTTTGCAGTCATATATTTATCACTTCCTCTTCAAATCTTTTAATAAAAAAAATGTACTGAATATTTGAGATAATTTTCTGTAACTTACACCAAACTTCCTAATGAAAAACTGAAAGACATTTATTTTCATTCTCATCTTTTATTTTCTTGATTTTTACTAAAAATTGGCCAAATGAAAAAATCTTTAATAACTTATAAAATTGAAGGTAAGCCTATATTTTTAACCATAAACATTGCCACAAACTGTTACTGCAGTCACAATATTACCATAATATATTTAGTACAGGTCAGCAGAAATATAATGATATTGCAGGTGTTTGATGTGGTAGAATAATTAAGACTTCATAATTCTCTTTCATCACAATCTAATAATGGATTTCTTAATAGAAATTTTAAAGATCGATATAGAAATTCACATTTATTGTTAGTTAAATATAAACAATTTACATATATTTAACTGTACTGTTTGGTTTGTGAAACCACAGTTTGCTCTGTAGTTTTAGAGAAAAAAAAAACAAATCTTGATGAAAACTCAATTTCTACAATGGCCCACTGGAAGTCCAGATAAACATGTAAAGTTTTATAATAATATTTTGTAGCTTGAGCATGTATGTGGAGTTAGAAACCTTGTTGGATTTTATGGATTAGCTCTTCAAATGTTGAAAACAAACCATTATTAATTTGGATCAGTATTACTTATGATGCCACGCATTGGCTGCTATATTTTATCTTATTCATCAAGAACACACTTCCCATGATGCCCTATTCTATTATTCAGTGTTTACAATGTCAACGACTATCTGACTTTGTAAACAGCAGAAGCTAGATACCATGTGAAAAAAAAGGGTTAGGGAGGAATAATTGTTGGATACATCAGTGAGTGTCTGAAGTATTTTAGGTTACTCTTTATAATGTACCTTTGTTTGTCTTCTTCATTATTCAGATTTTCTTCTTATCTCAGCATGATGAATTGTCAAATAAAAACATAAAAGCTAAACTCTTCCTTAGAATAATAGAACATAAAGATATTTGTATATCTAAAAACAATATTAAACCATTTTTCTATAAATATATCCATATAAAGCTTCATTGAATGATGATCTTAATCATCAGCCTACTTGTGCTGATGACATTGCTATAAGGCTTAGAGCAATGTCATCAGCACAAGTAGGCTGGTGATTGTGGCTTAGAACAAAGTCATCAGCACAAGTAAGCTAATGATTGTGGCTTCAGGCTGTCATCAGCACAAGTAGGCTTGTGATTGTAGCTTAAAGCAATGTCATCAGCACAAGTAGGCTTGTGATTGTGGCTTATAGCAATGTCATCAGCACAAGTAGGCTTGTAATTGTGGCTACAATCACAAGCCTACTTGTGCTGATAATGTTTCTCTGAGCTGCAGTCATCAGCATACTTGTGCAGAAAACATTGCTCTAAGCTGCAGTCATCAGTCTACTTGTGCTGATGATGTTACTTTAAACTGCTGTCATCAGCCTATTTGTGCTAATAATGTTGCTCAAATCTGCATTCACCAGCCTACTTGTTTTGATGACATTACTCTGAGCTGAAGTCATCAACCTACTTGTGCTACTTGTTGTTGTTCCAAGCAACAATCAGTATTCTCATGCTGATGACTTCATAAAGAAATTCAGAGTGCTAAATTTAGTTGAAGAGCTGAATAACCTCAAACTCTCTTTCAGAATGAAAACATATTAAGAAATGTCTGTGTACATCCTAAAACTACACCAGCATCACGTGTAACTGTTTAAATGTCCTTTTAAATTTGAAACCGAGTGAGCATTTTGTCTGACTGACTACTTTTCTAAAGATACATTTTGATATTGCAAGGCTGCTAACTAGTGGTTATATTAAACAGATATAACATCCTCTTGTAACCATTTGCTGTAGTAACCACAGATTTAAATCCCCATAGTCTTGTTGGTATATCCTCTATGACAAAGTATTCATTTGGTTGATGTTTGGCACACCAAGAAACTTTATAAGAACTTTGGATTTCAGTTTGTGTGTATATGTGTAGAGATGAATATTTAATCATATTAAATAGGACCATCATATTTTTTATATATTTTGCCTGGAATTAAAATATGGGAAGTTTAGACCAACCATACCTATGCCAAATTACAGAATTTGTCTGATAACAAGAAAAGGAAAAAAACAAGAAGAGGGAAAAAGAAAAAGATGACACCAAACTGTTCTTCAAATAATGTGAACCCTGTAAAAAGTCAAGAGGAAAATATTTTACCTTCAAAGTAAGTGTATAGATAAAAATGTTTGTTTGTTTTTTCTTTATTACTTTGCAGTTTCTGCTTTACTTTTCTATAACTCTAAAAAAAGTTTGACTTCAACTGATAACGTGAGAGTGACTGGATAATGAATAAATGTTGTGTGGGAATTACCGCGTGTATATTTTATCTGTTAGAAATATAGTTTTATTAAAATATTATTGTTTTCCAACAGTGCTAAGAATGAAATTTCCAGATCATGGATATTTTATTCTAAGAAGTTCAGGGAAGGATTACCTAAGACTTGTAAGTTTTTAATTTAGTTTTTAACCTTGAGGTGTGTATGTATTAAAATAAGGATATGTCATCCATCTATCAAATCCCCCCATCTGTCTGTCTATCTATCTATCTCTGAGATGGAGTGGGGAACTGTGTGAATTAATCATTGTTATAGTTATCATTGAGGGCTTACCATCTGGCATAATCATAATTGTATACAAATATTTAATTTAATTGTTTGTAACAGTTTAAACACGTATAACTGGTTTTTTAGAATGATAAACCCTCCTTAATATTGGAAAACATTGTCACTTGAATGATGTCTATGATGAGAAGAATAGTGGTTTTGATTCCATCTCTTGTGATGTATTTCAGCTTCTATATAACTTGAACATAACTCTGGAGGACTTTTTTTTTTCCTTTACAGCACAAGTGTTATTCATTCTCTTACAATGATTGAGTCAATTTTTTATAGACATTTATTCTCATTGGGCCCACCGGAAGGATTTGAAATTTCTTGACAAGTTATTCTCCAGATTATTACACCAAATCTTGAGAAGGTTTATAAGGATCAGCACATTGACATCTTTATATAGTTGTAGACAGTGGACATTTGAATCATAACCTGTTAATTACTCATGTTGTAATAATAAACAGTGAAGTGTAATTTATGTTGAAGGAAGACATTACACTATTATGTTTTTTTATTATTATAACCACTGAATGTTTTTTTATAGTTTTGTAAATTAAGAATAGATTTCCAGACTGGGATATCTAAGTGTGATTCATTATGAACATGAATAGGAGTACACAATGAGGAGGAAACTTCATCTTATTCATGATGTGAGTAGGACTATCCATTAGGGAGGAAACTCCATGTTATCCATTATGGATGTGAATAGGTGTGTCTATTGAGGAGGAAACTCCATGTTATCCATTATGGATGTGAATAGGTGTGTCTATTGAGGAGGAAACTCCATCTTGTTCATTATGGATGTGAATAGGTGTGTCTATTGAGGAGGAAACTCCATCTTGTTCATTATGGATGTGTATAGGAGTATCCATTGAGGAGGGAACTTCATCTTATTCATGATGTGAGTAGGACTATTCTTTATGGATGAGAATAGGTGTGTCTATTGAGGAGGAAACTCCATCTTGTTCATTATGGATGTGTATAGGAGTATCTATTGAGGAGGAAACTTCATCTTATTCATGATGTGAGTAGGACTATTTTTTATGGATGAGAATAGGTGTGTCTATTGAGGAGGAAACTCCATCTTGTTCATTATGGATGTGTATAGGAGTATCTATTGAGGAGGAAACTTCATCTTATTCATGATGTGAGTAGGACTATCCATTAGGGAGGAAACTCCATGTTATCCATTATGGATGAGAATAGGTGTGTCTATTGAGGAGGAAACTCCATCTTGTTCATTGTAGATGTGAACAGGAGTGTCCATTGAGGAGAATACTTCATCTTGTTCATTGTGGATGTGAATAGGATTCACATATGATTATCACTAGTGAGGAAGTGATGACCAAAATTTATAGAGTGAAAAGATAAGTTACAACATTTTGATTAGTTAACTTCTTACTAGATATGCTAGCAAAAAAAGTATACAGTGAATGCATGATGAAAGAGGAGAGAATTTGGTGTGTGATGAAAGATTTTTCAGTTTCTTTGAATTTGTATTTTAGATTATAAATATTTAAGTTGTTGAGATTTTATCTCTGTTTTTAAGCTATATTAAAAAGTCATTGGTTGTATTTAGATAGATGGGTAGTAAGTAAATTTTCTATCAATTTATCCATCATTGGTTGTACTTAGATAAATGGGTAGTAAGTAAGTTGTACTTTTATATATGAGGCCATATCTCATGAAATTTCTAGATCTTGCATTATGATGTCACGACATGCTCGCTCTAACAAAGAAATATCTAAATTAAAATATCAAAAACATAACATACAATACTGCCCACCACTTGAATTGTGAAGTTTCTTGAGCAATCCGGATACACAAATAAAACAGTACTCTAAACTATCCATTCACCAAGTTTTTTGGGTGGTTTTCTTCTCTGATGTTTATGGTATTAATAAACATTAGTTGCTGTACTGTCACTGGGGGAGTTCTCTTTAGGTAGATGGTTGAGCAAATTCACTGGTGGCTCTATTCTTGGTGATCCTTTGGTAGTGGCCTCAACAGGAACACTGGGCTGTTCAGCAAATTCTTCTTAGAAATTACCAAGTTGGTCCGTTCTCTCACCAGCATACTTCCAAAGGTGATCACAGTGAATGACCTTTGGCTTGGATCATCTATCTTTCTGAATTCTTTAAACCACACCAGTTATTCTTTTCAGTACAATGTATGGTCCTGCTTAACTATAGAGTTTATCTTCTCTTGCAGCAGGAATTATATAGCCATACCATGTCTGTGTCACCTCGATGAAATCTAGTCTTATCAGCATTAACATTATAGCAACTTTTCAGATTATCACTAATTGATTTATTTCTCTCTCCCAAGTAAAGTCATGAATAACATTGATGGCATTCCTTAGTCTCTCTGCATATTCTTTATAAAACTCTGCTGAGTGACTTTTCTCCAGATGTAAGTACAGAAGGACCAATGGCACTTTTTAAGTTCTTTCCCAAACATCAGTGATTATGGTATCTTGTCTGTAGCTTCACGTATTGCCATTCAATAACTCATAAGTAGTAGTGGAAAATCTTGATCTTTCATTTTCTGATGTTCATCCATATGAATGGCTAATTGATTAAAAACCTTACACTTGTATCTCCCCACCATGTTGTTGCCCAGGTCTTTTTTTATTCCAAGGATCTAACACATTTCTGCAAACAAGACTGCTTCAAAGATATGTTCCTGTTCTGAGTGAAGTTCCAAGATGTATTTATTTCCAGTTTTATTCTGTGGCAGAGGACCAAACACATAGATAGCAATTTTCTTAAGTGGTGCTCCTACTTTTGTAGCTACTCTTGCTGTTTCCATTGTAAACTATTGACTCAGAGAATAATTCACATGATTTACATTAATTACAGATCCTGACACCCAACCCAATAGAAGTGTTCTTTTATTCTCTCCAGTGTCATCTGAATACCTAAGTATCTAACTGTTGGATGGTTGTGGAGATGATGGAGTGTTTTGGAATGTAACTAACTGTAGTTATTGTTTCCTTTCCACAGATATCTTTCCATTTTCAAAATAACAGACCTTCTTGTAGTCATAGTGAATCCCACTGTGGCCAGTACATCATTGTCTTTCGGCTGTATGGAGCAACTGTTTGCTATGTGGATTTTTCTGCACTGTTCTTGATCTACTGAGTAATTGGTTTCAAATTCATATCTTTTGTCTGGTCATCTTTCATTTGTGTGTTGAACTACATTATTCCTCTCTCATCACTTGTTGATGCCCCATCTTAACTGTATTCTTTTGTACTTTAGATTGTTGTCTTTACTATCTCATACTTTCCTTTTCACAGTGACTACATTCTTCATTAGCACATGATTTTCCAGATAACAAGTCAGCATTTCCATGGTTATGTCCAGGGCTCTGAATGATGTTAAAGTTGCACTCCTGAAGTTTCTGGAACCATCTTGTTATCTGGTCTTTTGGATTGTGAAAATTCACTTGTCAGATCAATTCTAGAGTGTAAACTTTTGTCCATATAGGTAATGATAGAAATGACTTAAAGCTTTTTAAGCTGTACAATGCTTCCTTTCAGCAGCATTCATTACCTTACTACATGTTCTTTTCCATGTTGTAGTGCAAAACCACTAGTATCTGTATCTAATGTGAGTGGATTATCAAGAGTCGGGTATGCTTATACAGGAATATTGGTTAATTCTTTCTTCAGGTGGTCCAACAAACTTATTTGGTTTTTCAAGTAGTTTGTGTAGAGGAGGAGCTACAAAATGATGATAATAAGAGCACAGTCCAAAAAATCCTCTTTCCTCATGCAAGTTCTTTGGAGCTGGCCAATCCTGAACAGATTCAGCCTTAGATAAGTTTGTAGATGCTCTTTCTCTGCTGATTGTGTTCCAGGAAACTCATCTGTTGATGAAACAATTCACACTTCTTGGGATTTAGTCTGAGATTTTCTGTTTTCAGTCAATGTAGAACTGTCCTTAGCCCATTATAAGCATTATCAGAAGTCTTGCCATGTGTGATTGTCATCCATTTTGATGATTATGATGTTCCAGGGTAGTTCAGAGAGAGAACACATGTCATCAGTCTTTAAAATGTAACAGGTACATTACATAATCCAAATGGTAACACAGCAAATTGCCATAATCTATTTTCTGTGGTAAAGGCTGTCTTCTCTCTCTGCTTGCTTGATTGACTTGTACTTGCCAATATCTCCTCTTCAGATCCAAAGTTGAAAAAACCATTTTGATCCATATAAACATTCAACGTAGAATCAATCATTGGCGGTAATTAGGCATCCATCTTTGTGACCTAATTCGCCTTCTAGTTGTGCATTTATCTTTCTTCTTCACAAGTACAATAGGTGATGCCTGTGGACTAGTACTTGGTTGTTACGTTCCCTCAATGTGTTTAGCAAGTAGGAGTTGTCTGGCTAACTGATGTATTTCCTGTATCAATCTTATCAGATATTTTATTTGTTTGGCTTAAGTCATGAGGTCAATTGAAGAAGGTATGTTGATATTTTATGAGCAAGTCATGTAAGCTGTGACCTTGATCAGCAGTTAGATCTCCACAGTTCTCATAATTGAGGTGGTAAGCTGTTCATATGTGAGGAGTTGACATGAGATTTCTTACATCTTGTCTCAAAAGTGATTACATTTGATGTTCTCTGATGTGGAATACTACCTGTACAGCTTTACATTTTTGAATGTCCCATCCAGATTTGACTCTAATTTTGTTCTCATGGCCCTAATGATGACACCATTATTCTTGAGCTACATGAAAGCTTTCCTCTTCAATAATCCCTCAGGACATGCTGGAGTGTTTTGTTCTACTACAGCCCAATTTCTGGATGTAAATTTATTCCTATTAAGGCATGGTATAAGTACTTTATTTATTGCTGTGAATCTCCCTTGTTGTCTGTGTTTTTCTGTATGTGTTGGACATGGCAGATTCCTATGCTTGATAGTTTTTTGCTATTCCAACCATTTACTTTGGAAATTATTTTGAACTGAGCCTGATGTGCCTCCCATGGTGATTTTCATCATAGTCCATTTGTTTCTTGATTGGGTAATGTTGTTGAACTTACCAGCTAGATTCTGGAACTGGATTTAATAGTGACATATTATCATTATCATTACAGCCTTTCTGTACTTCTTCAATTCTATTTTTGTGATCCCTCTGTACATTTTCAATAGCTTCGTCAATTTTGCCTTCAGTCAGATGTATTTTTTGTTCTTAATTCTTTATATTATCTGTATCTTTTATAACTCATTCTCTATATTTTTTGTTCTTGATCCTCTTTTAATTTTATTTCTATTTATTATTTATCTTCTTTTAATGCTTTGTCTCTTTCTGCTTGATTTTCTTTCCACTCTTTCATATCTCTATCAAATTTTTAATCTCACTTTGTGTTTGAATTGTCATGTTGAAAGTAGAAGTTTAGTCAAAGTTATATTAATTTCACAGAAATAATACCACTTCTGACACCAGTGTTGTAACATTTTCTATCATTTAGAGGGTTCTTTTGTATTATGTAATAAAAATCATATGAATTCCAGTCAATGTAATCATAATGAATAAACTTATTTCTTCAGTAACATTCTCGCCGTGGCTCAGTGATAAGTCTGAGGACTTATAATGCTAAAAATTTGGTCTTGGTACTTGTTATGGGCACAACACTGATAGCCCATTGTTTAGCTTTGTACTTAAGTACAAATTCTTCAATTACATTTGATAACGAGGAACCCACTTTTTAAAAAATAAACGTTTTGAGATGGCTTGACTGGGTATTGAAAAAACTATTATCTGAGAATGACAAACTCTTGTTGAAACATTGTATGTTTATAATAAAGTTTTTGTATTACCCAGTAAAGCCATCTCAAAACTTCAATTACATTTACTATAGGTTATGTTGATTGGTAGATCTAATTTCACAAACAATGTTTGAACTGTAACTCTGAAACTAATGTACTTGTAGCTTACTAGCCAAATTTACTCACTAATTGAGGAATGATAAACATAACTGACCTACTGACTTGATCTCTGAGGAACAGACACTAACTAACTCTGAATTGATTAACTCAATATCTCTATAATTCACTGTTATTTATACTGAACTCTTCTCTCTACTTAGTACAGGAAGCTACTAGATTATACTGAAGCCTTAACAAACTTCTAGATTTAAATATCAAAAATACAGCCTAAAACAATTTATATATAAAATTTAATCAACATGACTTTGTTTCTGCCCTTTTAGTCATTTTAGAAAAAATTTCACAAAGTCCAGAGGGAATAGAAGAATTGAAACTCTTGATATTTCCAAAAAGTAAGTTTACTAAAGATTTTAAAAAAGGAACTTTGTATGGATTTTATTTGTTTTTTGTTAAGTTGAAGACAGCAGTATTACAAGTGATATACTTTCTATTAAATAATAATATTGTATGATGAGAACCTTTATTTTTTGAACTTTTGTAATGTGTAATGCTTTTTAACTTGCATGTATTTCCTACAGATCAAGAGGTTTGCCTTCAACCTGCTGAAGAGAATATTTTGGTACCTTTACTTTCCAAACTTCTCAAAAGACACAGGTGAAATAATTTTTAACTTAACTTGCATAAAATAATTACTGTTTGAAATAATCAACTGAAGAACTGTTGTTCTTGTGAAACATGTTTATTTTTATTGTATTAGTGATATCAAAATATTAACTTTTCTATTTACTAATATTTTAGCTGACATCTAGATTAAATGTGACACCATATGATTAACTTAAAAATTGGCCGTAGGAGGCTGCTAAACCCTGGGAGTCTTAATAGCCAGTACTTAAATAAATTCAACAAGATTCTGATCATCCGTTACATTGCCCAGTGATGAATCTTTATCCATGGGCTCCATCTATCTTAGTGTTAGGCTGGCTCAGGGCATCTAGGGAATAGCTTTGAGGCCTAGATCTTCCGTGTAAGTAAACATGGGCTTACTGGTCTTTATAGTTTCCTTCTTCCATGATGCAATACTAACTTGAGGATTAAGCATACAATGAGGGAATGAAAGCACTACTGGCTATTGAAAAGCATGATAGCCAGAAGGGTTAAGAATTTAGCTCTTAAATAGCAAAAGTCAGGATTGAAAATGTTAGGTCAAACAAGTTCCAATTGGTCAGACATTCAGATAGGTGTGTGGATTGTAAAGTGCTGTAACTATTTAAGTTACAAATTAAAACTATTTTTCAGACACAAAGTAATAAAACCTTCACCTTAATCAGGTAACATTTCTGCATGCTTCTCATATCCTTATGCTCTGTATTGCCTGTAGAACATGTATTTGGAAGACGTTTTTGCTACTTTCTGTGAATTTCATTTTCTGTTGATAATTTCTTCCACACATAAATGTATCAATTTGATCCAATCGAAATATCTTAGACTACTCTTACAGAAAAAATACCAGGTAACTGGGTTTTTTCTCATACATAGTGTGAGTTTTCTTATTTCTTTTATTCTTCCATGGTTGTTCACTACTTACCAAATATTTTAATTTCAAAATTTAAACACTCTCTCAGTAGCATTAATCCTCTTGCTATGGGTAGGTCAAAGTGCACATGTTCATGACATGGACATATTGGCTCACTGTCACCCCAGGCAATAGCTTGGTGGGCTGCTGCATTTGATGCATTCTTAGAAATTTATTTTAAATTTTAATTGTTTAGCCAGTATGCAGCATGTGATATTGTCCAGGCTCCTCCTTTAATGCCAATCTACCTCTGTCACAACCTTTTACAGAGTTACATTCAAAATGTAATGAAACTATTTTATTATCAATGTATACAAATAAACTTGATATCAAAACATAGTTAATAAATTAAGTATTAATATTGTATAAGTTTTAATTGCTTAATTTAAAAAGGAAATATTTAAATAAATTTTCAACCTTCTATTGCATATGTATTGTGACACTCAATTGTTCTGACTTATCCATTCTTTATATTTTCTTCATCTTTCTCTGATGTCCTGAGTTTATTTATTTATTAATTATGGTATAGCCTTCAATCTTTGTTTATGGGGATATAAACTAGAAAGCCAGACCCAATTGTCACATTCTCTCTTTGACAAATTGCCAGTAATTCTCTTTCTGATGTTTGCTATTACATAATTTATAGGCCAGCCTATGATACTGAAGCCTACTTTTTTGTAATGATGATATTAGTACATTAAATAATTATTGTTTATTTCAAGTATGTACACAAGAACATAAAATAATAACATGCACAAACAATGTCCTATAACTATTATAACTTAAAATAACTCCTTTAGATTCTTGCTTGAAACTCGGCAATAGCAACTTTCGAGTTGTAGGTGAAATAACTGAAAATTTCTAATGAGAACAAAATAGCATTATAAATCATTCGATAAATTAAAACTTCGTCTTTATATTGGAAACTGGGGTTCTAATTTTTTGTTTTTTTATGTATATATTTTTTATTGTTATAAATGTAACTAAAATGTAAACAATTAGGAACTTATTAGGTTAGATAAGGTTTTATTAGGTTTGGCAATGAAAACAAAACAAAAAACATTTCTTTACAAGGTATGCTCATAAGTAGATCGTTTGTTGTGTCATTCAATACAGTAACTTGAGCTATGCATTTGGCATATGACTTACAGTTTTATCACAGCATTATTAATTAGACATAGTTCAGAGCAATAAAACAATAAAATTAAGTAGAAACAGATGTAAATCATTACAACCCTTAAGCTATTTAGGATAAACAATTGTAGTTCTCTGCTAAAGTCTGCAGTCATTCTAGAAAGAAAAATGGTAATTTAGGTTTATTTTATATTTTTTGTGGTGGCTACAAGGTCAGTCGAGTGGACTGAATCTGTATAGAGTTATGGTACAGAAAATAACACATAAAATATAAAGTTTTATTTAAAAAAATTTTTAGATATTCATTTAGGAGGCTTTAAAGGTTATACAAATGAAATTTGAAAACTGTAAGATGGAAAAAGCTATTTTTAATATTAACATGAAAATCACCTTGCACTTGGACTAGTCAACATTCTAGATCCATTTGTTCATGGACAAATCTTTAATATAAATACTTAATTAAAAATCTGATTTTTATATATGAAAGAATTGTAATGTTTACTAAAAGCTTGCCAAGTTTCATGAAGATACACATACTGTATGAAAATTTATAGTGTGAATACTTTTAGGGTTACCTGGTGATTACAAGGTTGGTGAAAAAGGCCAACCCCATATTGAGAGAGCTAATGAAAAATAATAGGTGCACCTTATCTTCCAATATTATTTTCAAGATGAGACTACAGTTAGCTTTGTAACACAAAGTAATAACATTCAGTTCATATCCTTTATTTTCATTCACATGTTGTTTAATTGATTTATTTGTGTTATTCAACATTCATGAAAGGCTTTATATAATGTTAATACATGTGTTTAAAACCACACACCTGTATTTATTTATACATATGTCACCATTAAACTTTCTCAAATACACCAGTAGCTTATAACAGACTGCTTTCAGCTCACATTGAAATTACTTTTGTACCCATTTCAGATAGCCTTCCTAGAGTTATTTCTCAATAACTGTGGTGTGTAATGTGCTGCTACCTACAATTCATCAAAATTAACAGGTTTTTCTTTTCATACATCACAAACTAAATAATCACTGGCAGAATTTAGCTAAAATAAGCCTTTGATAATAAAGTTAGGGCTAGTATACAAAACTGTTTGATATTAGAACATTTGCAAAGGTGAAACATTGGTTAAAATATAAGTTCTCTGGAGTGTAAAGGTAATTTTTCCGATAAGGTACTCTTCCTCTGCTCACAAGATTAGCTTTTCTCATTTTGTGCTGCCCTATATATCCAAACTTTTTCAGAAACGCATGCCATAACCCTTCATCTTCCCTCTGTTGAATATAAAGTTCCAACACATCTCTCATGCAAATAAACAATTGTCACGTTTCTATCAATAGGAGAGCACTACTACCATGTGACGCATGTGATTCCCTCTACATGCCACTACCAAACTATCACCACTTCTCGTTTGGCAGCTGTTGAGTTCAGACCTTCTTTTTTATATTGTTCAGTTACCTTGAAGTGGTTTATTTTTTTCCTTTTTCATATTTTTTTTCCTTTATTTCCAATACTTCACAGTTGGGGAGTTAATATTTTAATAAAGCATTACTTCCTCGTGAATTCCGAAGTTTCAGTCATCACTTCAGGTACTTTGCCAGCATCTGATGTTATATTTTCAGCCATGGGCATGGATGACCCATTGGGGGATTTATCGTCGCTCAATCACCAGGAGATTGAGCAGTATATGAGCCAACCTCTTTTGCCTGCTTCTGCCCCACTTCCTCCCGAGCCTTTCGGGCTGGGCCAGGCTGTAGACGATTTTGATCATTTGTTCCCCCACTTGGGGTTTGCCACACCTTCCCATTCACTACCTGATGATTCAGCTCATCCATCATCGGTTTTTTTCAGATTTTATCTCTCAGGTATGTGATATTTTGTCTCTTACCCCTGTTTCTCATGAGCCTAGATCTTCCCTTTTACATGAAACTTCCCAACTCTATTTAGTCTTTCCCCATCCTCTGATATTAGGGTTCATGTGGACCAATTTGCTTCTCAACTGGGAGAGGGTGTTAGTATGCCTCATCCCCCATGGACTTTAGATCAGTCTGCCCTTTCCTATCATCAGGCAGACTTTCATTTTCTCGACCAACAGTTGTTGCGGTCAGTTCTCTCCTTCGTCTCACCCTCATGACCCTTCATCTTTTGTCAGAGGCTCTTCACAGGAACCCTGAGAGGGTTTTCTGCTGAAATCCTCTTCATTTTTACTTCTTCATTGGCTTGTCTGTTGTTTCAGTTCTTGCACTTGAAACATGGTTTGTTTGTTGTTGGGACCTCTTTGGCCGTGATGTGATTTTGGTGCAGACCCATTTCCAGGCTCTTTATCTGAGGGACCTGGAAATAGCACAGTTTTTCAGCGTTATGTGTTTGGCTTGTTTCCTGAGTCTTTGGAGTTGCCTTGGCCCATCAACATTCTACCCTTACTAAGTTGGTAACTTGTTTGTCGCGGTCAGGGAAAAGCAAGGCCCCAATTCCTGTCCTCTGACCTTCCCAACCTTTTCCTGTCCCACACTCCTGCGGTGCCACGGTTCAACGATTTACTTGTTGACAAATGATGCGCCAACAGTGGTACCAGTGACTATGTGGTCTGTTCAGGCCCAGTGGGGGCTTCTCTATTGAATTTCGTTCATCTGTGGGGACCTTTCCTCACTGATGTGTGGATTCACAAGGTATTCTTGGAGGGATTCTTTATCCCTCTTCTCTCCCTTCCTTGGGGTCCCTCAACATGCCAGCATCTGTCAGAGGTGGTTCAGGACCTTATTGCACAACAATCCATTGAACCAGCACACCAGGTTCACAGTGGTTTTACTCTCACCTGTTTGTGGTTCCCAAGAAGACTGGGGACTGGCATCCTGTCATCGATTTATCCCAACTCCATCAGTATTTTCACACTCCTCACTTTCTCATGAAGACATACCTTTCTCTTCGGTGGGCACTTTCTCCAGGTTTTTGAGTGACCAAGGTGGACATTACCTACACATTCCTGTGGTGGAGCATTCCCATCCATATCTTCTGTTTGTCCATCGGGGATTGTGTACCAGTTTCGCACCTTTCCTTTCGGCCTAGCCTCAGAACCATATGTGTTTTGTCATGTGTTCTGCTCCTTTTCTCGACATATTCATGCCATGGGGTTCCGCTTCTATGTTTATATGGACGACTGGCTTCTTCTTGCTCATTCTGAACAGGAATTGACCTGTCACACTCGTCAGCTCCTGGCCAAAGCTGCACGGGTGGGCTGGTTGGTCAAATAGGAGAAGTATTTCCTTTGTCCTACCCAATACCTTATCCATTTGGGTGTTTTCTTCAACACCCATCTCAGTCGGGCCCAACCTTCTCCTCTCTGGCTCCATTCTATGGAACAGGCCATTAGGAGAGCTCTGTCTGTTCCCTCACTTACAGCTAACGAGGTTCTATCACTTTCAGGATGTGGTGCTCCATGACCCGTGTCATACCCCTGGGCAGGGCCCACATATGGTTTCTTCAATGGGTCCGTCATGATCAAATGATCCTCACCCGGAAGCCCTTGGATACTTCTATATCCCTTCCCTCATTGCGTGTAGACCATCTCCATTGGTGCTTGAACTGAGCCCACATGTCGGCAGGGTCCTGCATCCTCCTCCGCAGCCAGAGTTACCTCTGTTCACAAATGCATCCCTTCAGGGCTGGGGTGCCTTGGTGGATCACCAGGAAGTTTTGGGTCATTGGTCTGTGGATGAGAGTTCTCTTCTCAAACTCCTGGCTGTTCCTCGAGATTTGGATCAATTTCTTTCTCTTGCCAGCTGCTGGCTGGTTATGATCCATTCCAACAATTCTACCATGAGTGACTCATATCAATCATAAAGGTGGCATCAGGTCCAGATCACTATGTTTTTGCACTATAAATCTTCTTTTTGGGGGCCCACAAACATCACATTTGTTTGACGGCTTGCCATGTAGTAGGTTGAAAATCTTGTAGACGATTGTCTTTTCTGACTGAATATAATTTATTCTGTGGAGTGGTCCCTGCATCCAGCCATTTTTCGGTGGCTCTGTCTGGTAAGCCCCATATTGATGCCTTTGCCACTGCTCTCAATCACAAATTACCTCGGTTTTGGTAACTGGTCCCCCATCCTTGAGCCTTGGTTATTGGTGCCTTCAGCCAGAATTGGTCTCATCTGTTCCTTTATGTTTACACTCCCATATGTTTACTCCATTGGATGGTCTCCCTCATCCATGTCACTACATGCACGTTCTTTCTGATTGCTCCTTACTGGCCTGCTCAACCTTGTTTTTTTTGTTGCTCCAAATGTAGGTGGTCTCTTCCCTTCCATCTCTACCTGCTCAATCAACTCCAGTCACTGGCACTCCATCCCATGCCATCCATCCTCTGTCTTCACTCCTGGCTTTTGTCAGGTCCTTGGCAAGGAGTTCCAGCTTCTCTCGCAGATTAACTTCATATTTAGCCCATTCCATTCACCCTTCTTCTTTGGCCATCTATCAATGCAAGTGGGGCATTTATCACTCCTAGGCATTGACTTGTGGTTTCTGGGCTTCTCACCCTATGGTTGCCTGTATCTCCAAATTTCTCACGTGGCTTTTTCAGAGGGGTCCTTTGATTGGCATTACCCCATACATTCTGTTTTTGCTTTGTCTGTCCTTTCAATGTTGATCTGTTCCTTTTGGTTCTGTCAGCCACTGAGGTGTCACTCACTCCTGGACTGGAACATTAACATGGTTCTTCATGCCCTCACTTTCTCTCCACTCGAATCTCTGTCTATGTGTTCCCTGTTTCATCTCTCTTTGAAGGCATATTTCCTCTTCCTCCTGGCCTGTGAGTGTCTTAGGTCAGATATTTTTGTCCTTGATGTTACCAGGACATTGTACCACTCCTCCTACCTTATCCTGGATCATGCTTTTCTTCCCATGACCTCTGTGGCTCAATGTGAAGTAAGTCCTCTTTTTCCTCTATTTGTCTGTCCTGATCTTGATCCGAATAGACTTCTATGTCCTGTCCATGCTCTCCGTTGTTTTATTGCTTGCTCAGCTCCCTTCCAGGGTCCTTGTTCCCATTTTTTTTATCCCTTGGCAACCTTCCTCTTTCAGTAATCTTTTCCTGGTTACTCTGACCAATTGGGTTCAACATTTGATCCAGTTGGCCTATTCCTCCTTGTCTCTTTCCCAACATGATATCTTTCACATTTCCTCACATCAAATCTGTCATCTTACCTTCTCCCTTGACTCTCATCTTTGTCAGCCATTGGAAGAGATTCTACTATCGGGCATGTGAATGACTGAACACGTTCATCCCCCATTACATTTACTACATCGCTGTTTCTGTTTTCACAGGGTATCACCTGCTGCCTGTGACTATTCTACAGACTTTGGCATGGCTGTGACATGAGGTAAGCCCTCACTAATGCTTTATTTTCTTTCACGGGCCCCTTCTTCAGCTTCACTTGGGATTCCATTCTGTGGCGAGTGGTGCCTGACCAAGTATTCTGTCTGTACTCAGAATGGGTTCCACTTAGATGGCTATAACCATTTGCAGACATCTTGATATCAAATCCGAACTGTAAGCCACATTGATTTTTATACATTTTCCATGGCTGTGTATGCTCACCCTTTAGATGAAGTGTTTCACAATCTCACTAGAGTGTAAATTCCTTGTGATAATGGCATTATAATATGCCCATCCCAGACTGTACCATCCATGTACAGAATGGGTAAAGCAGAAGAGGATTGCAGCCCATCCCTGCTATGCCCAGATTGAATAAATCGGTGTGGTCTGCTTTTCAAAATAGGGCATTATGATCATCCATTGCACTGTCTCAGGTGTTGCAGTCTCTTCAGACTCTCCACCGTACTTACCCCCCTCTCATCCAGTGGAGTACGGGGTGGTTGACCATGGAGGCAACCTGCTGGATGTGTTCCGTAAAGATGGCTATAAGCATTCAGTTCAGAGTAGGACAGTAGTGTTCTGCCAGTGTAGAGGGAGTTACAAGATCTTCCGGATGAGTGACCATTTCCTGGAATTGAGATGCCCAAATGCAGTTCACCCCTCTGATTAGGTGCCCTCCTCCTACCCTCGTGTGGATGTTTGTACCCAGTGAGTGAGGTTTTGAAAATCGAGTGAACCAATCACATAAGCCCTCACACAGATTTTGGGTGGTATCCAATATAGGTTTTTGGTCCATTCTACTTGACCCGATGCACATTCAGTTAACCATATCACGACTGGCATCCTTTACTGTGCATGTTAGGAGGTGTATGTGTGTTTTCTTATACCAAAGTTACATCGGACTATCTGCTGTGTCCATTGAGGGGAATCGAACCCTTGATTCTAGCGTTGTACATCTGAAAACTTACTGCTGTCCTACTGAGGGACATCACAAGGTTTTAGTGACTTACATTCAAAATTTTATTTATCTATTTTTTGTTTGTTATACCAATTAATATAGTATAAAATCTTAGTTACTAATCCATATTTTAGTATATAAGTTTTAAGATCTTACATGTGAGCAGGGCTGATGTGAGGGGGCAGCTGCTCCAGGGTCTGTTGAGGGGCGCAGCAGTGGGATATTTCGAAGCTCACTAGAAATGCATACTACTTAATGAATTAAAATGGGTACTGCTTTTTTGTGGATCCATGAAGAAATTTGTCACCTAAGTTTTTTTTTTTTAGGAAAAATCAGCAAAAGTTAATAAATAAAATAAAAGGGGGGCCAGATGATATTACTGATCCCGGAGCCTGGGCTGGCTCTTGATGTCCCCTGCATGTGGCATATTTTCCTCTAAGCATCTTCTCTTCTCTTTGTTTTATCCACCACCTCTCCAATAATTACGAAATTCTACATAAATCACTCACTATAAATTTGTCATTGCTCAAACAAACCATAATTTTTATAGATTTAAATTTTGTTTGGTTACAGAGCCATCAAATAGAAAATCAGACCCCTCCTGCCACACCCACCTGTCACATCCTCTCTTCCACGAGTTAGTAATAGTTCTTTCTTGTGTTTAATTCTATATTATCTATAACCAATAGAAAGCCAAGGTTTTCATCTATCAAATGACATATTATATAATGTTTTCTGAAAGGAAAATTGTCAATTTCACTGTTAGTAATAGCTTTGTTCCCACAGATAACGATTAGCTTGGATGATTTTATAATGGTTCTTGTCACATAGTTAGAAAAACCAGAAAAATTGTGATAGTTAGGGGAAATTGTCTACTTTTTTGATGTTACTATGTTCATTGGTGCATTATTTAATTTGAAAAAATTTAGTTCATTACTACTATTAGTATAAAAAAAGTAGGGTCATTGATAATAAGCAACAAGAAAAAGAAGATTCGCTTAAGTACTTTATTTCTTGTTTTTCATGTTTATTCTTTATTTATTATTATAAAAGTGACTAAAATGTAAAAACAGGGATCTCTTTAGGTTAGTTAAGGTTAGATTAGGTAAAATAAATAAAAATGTTTCATGAGGCACCCGCGCAAGCAGCTCGTGGCTAACATAATTCGACAGCATAATGTGACCTCCATGTTCCCCAAGTGATTTACAACTTATAACGGTGGGAATAGTAGTTAGACATGGTTCAAAGGGCAATAACAAAATAAAATTAATTTATAAATACATGTATACTATTACAAGTTTAAAGTTACTTAGGATAAAGGAATGTAGTTTCATGTTACAATTTGAAGTCATTCCTAGAAAGAAGAAAAAGGTAATTTAGATTTATTTTGATTTTTTTTTG
>NW_013667682.1:138079-141503 GCF_000517525.1 Limulus polyphemus | reverse complement strand
AAATTGACCAGCATTGTATAGAGTTAGGGTAGAGAAAAGAACAGATAAAATATAAAGCTTTATTGAAAAGAAACATTTGAAATCTATTTATGAAGTTTTAGAGATTGCACAAATCAAATCTGAGATTTTTGAGATGAAGAACAGTTTTTTAATCTTAACATGAAAATCACTTTGTACATAGACTATTCAAAACAAATATTCGACAAATGTTTTTTTAGTTTATTTTAAATGCTTCACAAAAATATTATTTTTTTTGTGAAAGACTTATAATGTGTACTAAAAGACTTCCAAATTTTGTGAAGATATACATACTATATTAAAAGTTGGTACTATCAAATCTATAAAGACTTTGTACGAGTACAAAGAGGTCACGTGGTTGATCAAATTGTGTTGAAAGAGTTATAATGACCTTCTCGACTAATGTGTCATGTATAAATTGTACACATCTGCACAAACAATAAACTTAGAATAATTCTTATATCAATACAAGGAGGGAGAAAACACGTTACAATATCCTGAAGTACTACATTAGTGTCTATTGAATTTTCTGATTATTCCCAACAAGAAAATACAAACAATTGAAAACCTGATTTAAAAATGGTATCAGTTTCTAACCTTTGCTGAGAAGGCTGGAGGAATGAAACCATGTTTAGAAAAAATAACTGATCACACTCCAGAAAAGAAAAAAAAAATATTCAAACCTGACGATTCAACTTATGCCTTTCTCAAAAGTTACAGCATCGAGTACAAATTGATAACTGAAAAGAACACCTATAACAACTTAAAACTGACTTAGCAATAGTAATGTCATGTGTTGTCGCACACACAGTAAAAGGAATGAAAACGACTAAGCAACAGAAAAGCACAAGCTATTGAACAAATAACAAAGGAAAAAATAATAATAATTACAAAGGCCAAGAATTATTTGAAGTTTATAAGACTGAATCATGAGAGACTCTTTGAATTTCTGATCAAGGAAACTATTATATTTTGCTAAGAATTAAATTTTAAATGGTGTTTTATCTAATGTACTATGTTTCTTTAGAAAGTGTTCATCAGTTTATTTTTAGAATCAAGATTCACAATAGCACGGATGTGTTCCTTAAAATGTTCACATACCAGTTTCAACAATCATCACATTGGGTACATGTTATTTCATATATTACATTTTTAACAGTACAAAAGTCATCCAGTTTATTCTTTTTAGCAGGACAAACAGGACAAAATCCTGCAGATGGTATTGTTACATAGGAAACATTTTCAGTATTTGTAATCATGACATTAAATCTCTTTTTTTTTTTTAATTTATGGATTTCCTTAACAACTTACATCCTACTATTAAATTTACTGTTTTTGTGCACTGGAGATTCTTCCATGGCTTTATCGTTCTTTGATACCATGGCCTGTGCTGAAAATAACAAACTTTCCACTAGAATGTATCAAAAACCATGTGCTAAACCATTAATTTTATATTTCAACTCAAACCATCCATCTAATACCAAACTAGTTATAATCATAGGACAACTTAAAATAATCTTCTATACAAATGATAGTAAGACAGCTTCTAGATTGGATTTAAGAAAACTTCTTTCTTGTAATGATTACCCTGATAATTATATTTCAGAAATTTTTATAAAGTTTCTTGTAAATAAAGTTGGACAAAAGTATTTGAGTAAACCTTCACATACTAAAAATGTCATCTGGACTCTACCCTTTGTTGATGAACCCCTCACTAAGCAGTTATGTAAAGCTGTCCAAAAATCTGGGTTAAGTGTCTGTTTTGTAAAAAACATGAGGATTACACTAAACATTACTTGTTCATTTGAAAAATAATTATATGTATGTATTTTTATTGCAAAGCCACATTAGTCTATCTGCTGTGTCCACCAAGGGTAATCGAACCCCTGTTTTTTAGCAGTGTAAATCTGTAGACTTTCCACTGTATTGCTAGAAACAATGGACTGGATGACTTGAACTGTTAAAAATGTAATACAAGAAATAATGTTTACCCAGTGTGATGATAAATACATTGTTGAAACTGGTCATCCCGTACTTGAATATCTTAAGAAACACATTTGTGCCAATTCAAAAGTTGATTCTAAAGAGGCCACTGCTGAACGCTTTCTAACAAAACATGGCACAGTAGATGAAATCCCATTTAACATTAAGATCTTTGCAAATTGTAACAATTTCCTTGATCATAAATTCAAAATCTCTCTCCTGATTCAATCTTATAAGCCTAAAATAAACAGAAATAATTTGTAGTATTTGTAATTATTATTGTTATTATTTTTGATTTTGATTGATAGTTTGCTTTTTTCTGTTGCCTAGTCATTCTAATTCCTTTTAACATGCATGCAATATCACGTGAAATTACTATTACTAAAGCTGTTATTAACTGTTATATATATGCTCTTTTCTATTATCAGTTTGTATTTGTATGTGATGCTGTAACCCTGGAGAAAGATGCAATGCAAAACACTGAGTTTGAATAAAACTTGATTTTAGTTTTTATGAGTCATTTACATTTAGATAAAATTTTCATCCAAAGTTTTATTAGAATATGCATTTTATATGTGCACATGTAGAAAGAAATTTGTTAAACATTGCATTCCAAATTGAAAATCTCAACTTAAATATGGAACCAGACTTCTGTGTATATTATACGATAAATATACTGTTCTTTTCAATGAATCAACCTGAGTAAGGAATGCACTGTTCTTTTCAGTGAATCAACTTAAGTAATGAATTAACTGTTCTTTCCAGTTAATCAACCTGAGTGATGAGTGTACAGGTGTTTCCAGAATCAACTGTATTATTATCATATCATACTGATGATCTAATGTATGTTAATATCTACAGGACATGTGATTACCAGAAAATGGTGAAACACCACTGCCCTGTCACATTTCAGCAAGAGCCTTTGACTCTAGGTTATCTACTAGAACAGTGCTCTTCATACAGTCAGGTATGAAGTGTCTGTAATTTGTCCGTTGTGACACAAAAAGAAGTATGTTGAATGCTGTGTAATAAATGATTCTAGTTTTGGGTTTGGTTTCTATTAGATTTACTTGTACTGTTCAGAGAAAAGATATTAGAACTGAGAAAGTAAGTTATTAATTAACACACATGGTGTTTCTTAATCATTACCTACGGTGTTTCAATCATTATCTCTGCTCAAGTATGACAGTAGACTGGAAAAGGCATTAGGTTACATCTTTCTGTGCATATCTTGTATATAATTTTCAGGAGGATTTAAAAAAAAGTATTAATGGCAATTAAAGCTACTGGTTATCTGATCCTAGTTTATATAACTGTAAATATCTTTGGTCGTGTCATTGTTTATATGTAGTTTTAAAGAACCATGTATTAAAGTAGTTTTTATTTTTTACAAGGTTTATGATTTTCTAAGGGCTGTCATTCA
>NW_013667682.1:129343-137537 GCF_000517525.1 Limulus polyphemus | reverse complement strand
ATGTTCATGGGCCAAATAGTTAGTTACAAATTGTAAAGGTGAACTGACTGTACATGTTCAGTGTTTTACATGATTTATTTAGTCATGTCTATCTATGTTTATGGGCCAAATAGTTAGTTACAAATTGTAAAGGTGAACTGACTGTACATGTTCAGTGTTTTACATGATTTATTTATTGATGTCTATCTATGTTTATGGGCCAAATAATAAGTTACAAATTGTAAAGGTGAACTGACTGTACATGTTCAGTATTTTACATGATTTATTTAGTGATGTCTATCTATGTTTATTGGCCAAATTGTGAAGGTTAACTGACTGTACATGTTCAGTGTTTTACATGATTTATTTAGTCATTCATTGTTTAGGGGCCAAATTGTTAGTTACTTATTGTAAAGATGAACAACTGCACATGTTCAGTGTTATACAGGATTTCTTTAGCCTAGTCTATTATTGTTAGGGATCAAGATGTTGATTTCCAGTGGTAAAGATGACAAACTTTATCTCTTCAATATCTTACATGGAATAAAGGCAAGTTTCTTTTTTTTTTGTCTAAGAAAACATAGGAACATATAATTCTAGTGTTAGTTAGTGTTTTGTATACAATATGAAGGTGGATGGTTGTTCCTCATGGAGTACTCGTGTAGTAATATCAATAGTTCATGCTGCCACAAACTGACTTGAAGTATTGTAGTATTTTTTGGCTGGTCATATTTGTCTTCCAGCTTTAAGGTGTATAGTTTTACATATTAAAACAAAACTGGTAATTCAATTTTGTGTAGGATATACGGGGAAAAAAATATTCTCATGCTATCTTTTTCAAGAAATAACTTTACAGTTTATATATTACTGACAGTTCTGTATTTTGCTAACCTATGCAATGAAAAAATATACATATTGTGGTAGATTTAACTGCTAAGTTTCTGAGGATAACACATTAGTTGGTTAAAGATAATCTTAATTATATGAATTACAAGTAAAAATTACACCTAAATCCAAGATGTATATGTTTGATTGTTTGTCACTCAGGTGTCAGAATGTATTTGGTGGAAAGTAATACCATACTCTCCGACCCAGATCAAGTTATTGGAGAATATGGTTGGTTGGATCATAACATTTTTGTTACATCTCTTGGAGGTATATAGATTTATGTATAATCTTGATATTCATGCTAACCTTAATTATTCAGAGCTCATCACTGAATCATTTTGGATGGTCAGCTGTTTGTTAGACATTTATTAAGTTAGCACGAAAAGAAATTTTTAGCTCTTGGTTACCCTATTAAGGCATCACTTAGAAATGTATTAGCAAGTTAAGGTTATATGGGAAAAAAATTGTTGTCTAGTCACAATAAAGATATTATGAAAAATATCACTTTTGTATTTGTGTATTTTTATACCTAAGTTATTTTTGGAGATAAATGTAGATCCTTTGATTCTTCTGGTTTTGTATCTGAAAAGTCATTTTAATCTGTAAATAGCCACTTTATTTTTAAGTAATACTTACATATTATGTGTTCCAAAGTATTTTAGCTATTTTTGGTTTTGCCTCTTTTTTTTTTTTTTTACCTTTATTGTTCTGAAATCTATTAAATAGCATCACATGAAGGTTATAATAAGTTATTGTAACTTGGTCAAACAAGAGGAAAAGCCATTTTAATAATAATTAAAAGGACTTGTTAATTTTATGTTTTTGTGGGTTAATCAATTTTTTGGAAGCCATAGACTATCATTCCAGAAATTATGGTCAATGGGTAACCAATTATTTATTTAACCCGATGACTACCGGCAACTAATTTTCTTATTTATTGTAGTTATTTGCACTCACACTCTGAATAGTTCACTTGTAATGTGATATTTATATGAAGTATAAAAATACTGTTTTTTATTTTACAGTTTTCACATTTCATTTTCATAATTTCTAGAACCTTATAAAAAGTTTTGAGATAAATGTTTAGATTTTATTTTCCATTTTCTCTACTATATCACTACTAAATCTAGCTATTATCATCAACATACAGTGCAATGAAATGTTTATAATTAACAAATGGAAATCCATACTTACCTTTCAACTCTTTCAAGAAATTTGCTAAAAGTCTTCTTTGTCTTGTATGTGTAATTTGTCTTCTTTATCTTTTCATTTAAAATGTATCTTTAATTTTTCATATCCATTCTTTATCTTTAGTTATTTCTGTCGAAATGTCTTATAATGGTGCTCAGGCCTTTTTACAGCTGTTAGCGAGAGACTCGTTAGCCCCGAGGGCAAAATGTTTTGCATACGTTGTATGTTGAGATTCAATGAGATACGAGACAAATAAGTAAACTTGTTAAAATCATTAAACATTTCAAGTATGAATTTTAAAACACAAATAACACACAATTAACTAAAATATATAATTAAAACCTAAATGCAATTTAACTGTCTAGCAAACTAATTTGTATAAAGCATAAAGCAACATCCAATTGCTGGGGACACTGATATCCACAATGGACGCCGAAGGAAATATGCTTAACATTCACAAAATAATCTATTACATATGTCTCATTTGGCCAAGAGAGGCTAATGGTGAAATTACTCTTTCTATTGGTTATAAGAATCCCATTCACGGACAGAAAAAACTGTTGCTTAGCAACAGATTAGTGTGGAATGTGACCAGGCAGATGGGGGAGTGAGATTTCCTAAAACTTCTAGCAGTTGAGAAATGAAACTAATGCATAAAATTTTAACTTATACACCTAGAACTTCGACTAGACTGTTGTAGAGATACAGAAAGAAAGCTATAATGAAACATAAGCAAACACGTATAAAGTCTTTCAACAGTATGTGCGTCACACTGATTTTTTAATTGTATGTTTCAGAGGTTTCTTTTGCAACAAAGGAATAATAACTTGGATAACATAAAACTTTGAATTATAATGCATTTTTAATGCTAATTTCATTAAAATATATTGACAGTAAATTGGTTTAATTAAATTTTGATTGTAACTTGGGAACACTTTGGGACATGCACAGAAAAGGATTTAAAAATGTTACTGGGTTACATAGGGTTAAAAGGCATGCTCCTTAAAGTTATACAGAAATGAAAGCAGGTTGAGCTGATCATTAATCAAGGACATGATAGGGTTGTTTCTAGTTCAACAGTATTACTTAAAAAAACATAGGTGCTTACAACTCATTGTTCTCTCTCTAATTTGTGCCATAATTTAGTTTTTGTACTAAACTTATGTTAATGCAAAGTGAATTTACTTATGATTGACTGTTAATTAATATAAATTCAGGTGTAAATTCAGGAAAATGAAGATCCTCATTTTAATATGATTGAAGAGTATTTCATGGAATATTATGAAAACCAATCAGTAAAACCGGCAATCAAATTAATTTCGAAAAACTTTCAAATCACAACAATATTTGAACGTTAGAAGCTCAAATAAGCATCAGTAATTACTAACATTCAGAAACGTCTAAATTTTCTGTCATTCTGGTGTTATCAATAAAGTGGCTTGTAGTCCATCCAAAAAAAAAAAGATATTTCAAATCTGTACTTTTAAGTTTGTGGAAAAAAAGCAAAACAAGTCGTGTTTATTAGTAATTTGCTTGATAAACAGAGAAATTGTATATTGACGTTTGGTAATCAGCATTGTCATGTTTTTACAGTCATATTTTTATATTACTGAAACTGGAATGTACAAGAAACAAATGTTTTATTTTCGTAAACCTCTGTGGCAGAAGATACAGATGCTGGGTTTTAATGGTAAGTTAATTTGTAGTAGTATAAAAAATTATAGTAACAGGGATTTATAATATTTAATCCTTTACCTGTTTTAGGTCATTTAATTGTTTTTTTATGGATATGGTTATATGACTACTTACCTTTATTCATTTGTTGGAAAATTAGTGTAATGAAGACATAAAGAATTGACAAAAAAATTATTGTAATTATCCTAAGTTTACATTTTCTCTTGCACGAAAGTAACTTAACCTGTTATTATTCACATGCGCTTTGAATGTCACATGTGATGCTCATACGAAGCTCACTTCTAATCTCATACGTTGAACCAAAACAACCAGTTCTTACTGCGACGATCATGAGGATCAGCTGCATATCAAATAAATGTGTATCACATATGATATTCAGGCACTTTAGCATTATGTTTTGTGAATCACGTGGGATGCAGAGGACGAGGATAGGGTTAAGCATATAACTGATTTTTCAAAATATATTGAATAAATCTTTGCAAATATGAGGACTGAAAAGAAAATATATAATAATAAAAGGGTGTGTCTGTGGGTCTGTGTGTGCGACCTCCATAGCTCCAAAAGGAAAGAAGCTAGAAACCTGAAATTTTGCACACATACTAAGTGGACCCTGAAGGTGTGCACCTGGGTATTATTACTTATCAATGTTTGTACACATCTTTCTATAAGGTAAGCTAATGAAAAACCACATAGAAGTGTTTTTTATGTTTCTGGGAAATAAAAATGTTTAAAATACTTTTGATTGTTCTGTGTTAAAATAGGTTCAGAATACACACACACTGACATAGTCCTCTAGAATATATCAACCTAATAACCCGAGCAAAGCTGGGTACTTTTGCTATTGTGTAGTATTTGTAGCAGTGCCTTGTGGTATGGACCAAGGGGTTTTATTTCATTATATCACAAGTTTTTGTATAAGTAATGGATTTTCAAGCAACAATGCCATGTGGTTTGATCAAAGGAGTTTTATTTTATCATATTACATGTTTTGTTTAAGTAATGGATTTTCAAATTATATTTACTTTGGGAAAACATTCAACATCATTTTAATTGTACTTTTATTTGCTTCTAATTACAGAACTTGATAGAAATGGGTCTATTGTACATATATCAGAGGTAAGTACATCATTCATCTTTTTGAGTGGAAAGGAGGGGGTTAAATTTTAGAGAAAAAAGTATAATGTTCTGTAAGGTGTGTGATAACGTAATAGTTTTTCACATATATATGCTTCAATGTTTTTGACATATATATAAAAGGCATAAAATAGTTTGTATTTTATGAATGATACACATTAGGGAATATTGACTTTTTTTGTTTGTTTTGTTACATGGAATCAGGGTAGTAAAAATGTCCAAAGTCTTCAGGGCACAAACTTCAAACCTTCCAGAAATGTGGAGGATTCAAGTGTATAACTGAACCAAAGATTGTTTAATTCGAGTTTCCAGTAGATATACGGTCACATACTTCTGTGTTGAGATTTCCATAGACCAGTGAAGGAAAAAATGCACCCATCTCAGAGAGAACTACTGTGAACTATACTTATTTCACTATGAACATATTAGTAATTTAGTGAGATTTAAGGTAGAAGATGGCTGACAAGAGAACTCTCCTGTTGGTGTTACAGTAAAATGTTGGGATCCTCACTGTTGGTGTCTTCACTAATCCTTCATTACAAGTGCATTGTGTGTGCAACTGTTCTGCACCTCTGTATGGAAAAACTGTATTTTTATCCATGTAACTTTTTTGTTCCCCCTAGACATTTGGATTGACTTTTCCTCTTGACTAATTAAAGTTGAAGATATGTGTTAATTCTTTGTTTATATTTCATAATCTATATATAGGCCTCCCAGTGAAACTTTAAAAACCTGTTTTTCAGAAGCTTAACCAATAAAACTTGTATAATTACTCAAAAAGCCTGTAATAATAGCTCATAATGAGTCTGTATTTCAGACAATTTCATCCTGTTATTTGACAAACTTAGCCTTTATTTTAAAGGCTGGCAGCAGTAGACATTGCTTGGAGGTCCTTATGTAGGTTTTTAATTGTCTGGTAAAATATTTCTTCAAATTGTATTGTACTAGTTTGACAGAATCCTTTCAAGAAACAAAACATGATGGTAATATCTTTTTCTTGCTATCTGGACTCTTGTGTTCGCACGAGAAGTTGTTCAATATAAAATTTTTTCACTATGCTAACATCTTTTCTTCTTCTCTCAGAATGGTGGCAGTAATTATTTTAGTGTCAAAAAAATTTATTTTATTATTTAAAGTATACATTGCCCAGATCATCGTATCTCACTCTCCTTCATAAACTCTCAATTTTTAGCCAGAAGTGACCAGACTGTGTGCCGAAGGAAAATCTTTAGGAACAAACACCATCAGACTTCTACCGAAAGCATGCTCACTACGGCCAATTTTGAACATGGGTAGTAAAAGCGTTGTTGGGGTAAGAACAATTCACATGTCAATGTTCCTCAAACATAAATTACTGTTTTCAAGCACTGTTTTTGTTCCAGCTTTCTAACATCCTTTTACATACGTGTGTGTATTTTATCTTCATGCTTTTTGTTCAAGTGGTTATGTCATTATGTTAATCACTTTTTTTGAATAATGCTCATGAGTGTGTGACCTAAAACATAAGCATCATGTAAAGAAAAAAAGGTCCAAGTATCGAAAGAAACTAATAAAAGCATCGTTCGCATTGATTTGCAAAAATTTTCACCCTACCAATGCTAAAGGTTTAAAATACTGATTTTGTTAATACTGATGATTAATTTAAAAGGACATAAAATCAGTTAAAATAAAGTAATAATAAACCAGATGAAACTACTCTGTATAAAATAAAAAACGAGTTACATCAGGATTGACTAACCAGGTGGTACACTGGTAAGTCAGTATTTTGAATGCAGTCACAGGAACCGGACAATAGCTATTGGTAAAACAAAACCTGTTGTGGCTTTATTCCAGTTCCAGACTAATACACTAATATGTAACAAGCATTAAGAAACCAAGCCTCAAAGTCAGTGACACTAAAAATAAGTTGTGTTTTTAGCTTCAATTTGTATGTATTTATTTGTAATTTTTGCCTGGTGATTGACGAGTAGGTTCAAACTGCCTTGTGGACTGCCTGTTAAACAACCCATTGTCATTGTTTTATTAGACATTCCAAATTGTTAAAGTCACTCTTTGATTCCCTACCTAACAGGTTAAAAGGTTTAACATGCACAACAGTTTTTCAGAATAGTTTTAATGATAGGGATAACATTTCATAAAACTTTTCAGTTTGATTACAAGATAAATGGAAGGACATGTCCCAAATCTTAACTCCCTCTGACCAATGCCAATTGTAAATGTGACATCATCCTTACTAAGATAAAAATGATTTTACTGCACATTTAAAATTAACAGACATATGTTTGCCTATTGAATAAATTTTCAGTAAACAGTATAATATCTAATCAGCTACTCAATTTAAAAAGATTTAATTTAACAGAGATATACTTGACAATTTAATAAATTTGATAAACCTTATAATACCTAACCAAACACCTTAACCTGTATCTTGATATTTTTTGACCATCTTTCAAATCATTAGATAAGGATCAGTTGAAAGAAAACTATAACATTTTTCAGATTGTTTCATTGTTGTAGCACTTAAAACTTCTGAACTGTGATGTTCCACTTATTTACGTGACTGACTACTTACTTTATCCATTAAAGTGTTGAGAAAGGGTAGCATTTAGTTGTATTTATGTCCTTGTGAATTTGCAAAAATGTAATTTAAAAATAGATTTATAAAAAATTATGCAAATGATTGTCTTTAGTATTTAATTACTAGTTATAAAAAAGGGTGTAAAATACACTTATTATTAATTTTAATGCTATTTCTACCTTAAAAATATGTTTTTATAATTCGATGCTCCCAATTAAGGCATCCTCAAGAGTGTTCGTATCATGTAGATATAACTTGATGTTGCTTCAATAGTGCTAGTATCATGGAGATATAACTTGGTGTGTCTTCAGTAGTGTTATTATCATATGGATATAACTTGGTGTTTTTTCAGTAGTGCTAATATCATGTAGATATAACTTGGTGTTTTTTCAGTAGTGCTAATATCATGTAGATATAACTTGGTGTTTTTTCAGTAGTGCTAGTATCATGGAGAAATAACTTGATGTTTATTCAGTAGTGTTAGTATCATGAAGAAATAACTTGATGTTTCTTTCTTCAGTAGTGTTAGTTTCATGGAGAAATAACTTGATGTTTCTTTCTTCAGTAGTGTTAGTTTCATGGAGAAATAACTTGATGTTTCTTTCTTCAGTAGTGTTAGTATCATGGAGATATAACTTGATGTTTCTTTCTTCAGTAGTGTTAGTATCATGGAGATATAACTTGTATGTTTCTTCAGTAGTGTTAGTATCATGGAGATATAATTTGGTG
>NW_013667682.1:126707-128939 GCF_000517525.1 Limulus polyphemus | reverse complement strand
GGGTTTATTTAGTAGGGTTAGTATCATGGAGATATAACTTGGGGTTTATTTAGTAGGGTTAGTATCATGGAGATATAACTTGGGGTTTATTCAGTAGTGTTAGTATCATGGAGATATAACTTGATGTTTCTTCAGTAGTGTTAGTATCATGGAGATATAACTTGGTGTTTATTCAGTAGTGTTAGTATCATGGAGATATAACTTGGTGTTTATTCAGTAGTGTTAGTATCATGGAGATATAACTTGGTGTTTATTCAGTAGTGTTAGTATCATGGAGATATAACTTGGTGTTTATTCAGTAGTGTTAGTATCATGGAGATATAACTTGGTGTTTATTCAGTAGTGTTAGTATCATGGAGATATAACTTGATGTTTATTCAGTAGTGTTAGTATCATGGAGATATAAATTGGTGTTTCTTTAATAGTGCTAGTATCATGGAGAAATAACTTGGTGTTTATTCAGTAGTGTTAGTATCATGGAGATATAACTTGATGTGTCTTCAGTAGTGCTAGTATCATGGAGATATAACTTGGTGTTTATTCAGTAGTGCTAGTATCATGGAGATATAACTTGGTGTTTATTCAGTAGTGTTCGTATCATGGAGATATAGCTTGGTGTTTATTCAGTAGTGCTAGTATCATGGAGAAATAACTTGGTGTTTATTCAGTAGTGTTAGTATCATGGAGAAATAACTTGGTGTTTTGTCAGTAGTGCTGGTATTATGGTGCTATGACTCAGTAATCCTTCAGGAGTGTTAGTATTCTGTAGACAGGGGTCTTGTATTTGTTTTAGAAGTTATATAACAAATACAGTTCCTGAGAATCCAATATCTGCTTTGTTATCGAAAGAATTCAAAAGATTTTATGGTTTAGTTGTATACATAACAAATTATGCAGAAGTAATAAACACAAGAGGAGGGAGGGAAGGAGAAATGACAGGACATTATCTTTACTTAGCACATTTGATATGTTTTTTTTTATGGTAATAATACATCACATTCAACTGTCCTAAGTTACATTGTTTTTTTATAGAGGACAGGAGACTATCAGAAATCAGTGAAAAACTTAGCATCTATATTCCAGCATATTACGGTAAGGTTAAAATAAACTCGCATCTCTATTTCGACATGTTACGGTAAGGTTAAAATAAACTCACATCTCTATTTCGACATGTTACGGTAAGGTTAAAATAAACTCACATCTCTATTTCAACATGTTACAGTAAGGTTAAAATAAACTCGCATCTCTATTTCGACATGTTACGGTAAGGTTAGAATAAACTCACATCTTTATTTCGACATGTTACGGTAAGGTTAAAATAAACTTGCATCTCTATTTCAACATGTTACGGTAAGGTTAAAATAAACTCGCATCTCTATTTCGACATGTTACGGTAAGGTTAAAATAAACTCGCATCTCTATTTCGACATGTTACGGTAAGGTTAAAATAAACTTGCATCTCTATTTCAACATGATACAGTAAGGTTAAAATAAACTCGCATCTCTATTTCAACATTTTACAGTAAGGTTAAAATAAACTCACACCTCTATTTCAGTGTATTATGGTAAGATTAAAATAAAGTAAGCATATTACAGTAAGAATAAAATAAACTCTCCACCCATATTTAAGTGTAGATTAAAATGTTAGATTAGATTAAAATGTTTTATTGTTTTTAGTTTTGTAGAAGAAACTATATATTTGAATGTTAAACGAGATCAGTGGTTCTCAATTTTGTTTGTAGACCACCTGGTGGTGTTTTTTATCTTGACTGACAACAATGGGATCTATACACTATACTGCTGTATGGGATCTATACACTATACTGCTGTATTGGATCTATACACTATACTGCTGTATGGGATCTGTACACTATACTGCTGTATTGGATCTATACACTATACTGCTGTATGGGATCTATACACTATGCTGCTGTATGGGATCTATACACTATACTGCTGTATTGGATCTATACACTATACTGCTGTATGGGAACTATACATTATACTGCTGTATGTGATCTATACACTATGCTGCTGTATGGGATCTATACACTATGCTGCTGTATGGGAACTATACACTATACTGCTGTATGTGGATCTATACACTATGCTGCTGTATGGGATCTATACACTATACTGCTGTATTGGATCTATACACTATGCTGCTGTATGGGATCTATACACTATACTGCTGTATTGGATCTATACACTATGCTGCTGTATGGGATCTAT
>NW_013667682.1:121552-125845 GCF_000517525.1 Limulus polyphemus | reverse complement strand
GGATCTATACACTAAACTGCTGCTGCATTGGATCTATACACTAAACTGCTGCTGTATTGGATCTATACACTAAACTGCTCCTGTATTGGATCTATACACTATACTGCTGTATGGGATCTATACACTAAACTGCTGCTGTATTGGATCTATACACTATACTGCTGTATGGGATCTATACACTATGCTGCTGTATGGGATCTATACACTATGGTGCTGTATGGGATCTATACACTATGCTGCTGTATGTGATCTATACACTATGCTGCTGTATGGGATCCATGCACTATACTGCTGTATGGGATTCTATACACTATACTGCTGTATGGGATCTATGCACTATGCTGCTGTATGGGATCCATACACTATACTGCTGTATGGGATCTGTACACTATACTGCTGTATGGGATCTATACACTAAACTGCTGCTGTATTGGATCTATACACTAAACTGCTGCAGTATTGGATCTATACACTAAACTGCTGCTGTATTGGATCTATACACTCAGCAGTATAGTGTATAGATCCCATACAGCAGCATAGTGTATAGATCCAATACAGCAGCAGTTTCTGTATGGGATCTATACACTATACTGCTGTATTGGATCTATACACTATGCTGCTGTATTGGATCTATACACTAAACTGCTGCTGTATTGGATCTATACACTAAACTGCTGCTGTATTGGATCTATACACTATACTGCTGTATGGGATCTGTACACTATACTGCTGTATTGGATCTATACACTAAACTGCTGCTTTCCTTCTGTAATCATGCAGTCTAAGTTTTATCTTGATTATAAACAACTGAACTGAGATTTAACAGTTTTTAACTGTGAAACCACTTTAAATATGTGATACTAAAAGGAAGTAAGTGGTACCCAATAAAGAAAAAGACACTTGAAGTTCTTTTTTGATAGGAGTATTTTGTGAAAAAGTTATTGTCAAATAAGGGCATTTGCTGGATAAAATAAATTTTGGGCCAGAATATGACCTACATTTTGAACTGAGCCAATGGTGTCTTTGTCTGAAATACTGACATTTTATTAAACACTTTTCTTAAGTAGAAGAATACTACTGTCTAAATGTGCTCTGCAAACAACTTTCCCTCATCATTGGACATTTCAAATAATTATATTTATTCTATTGGCTTGGTGTAAATAATTACTGTTATTTCATTGGCTGTGTGTAAATAATTACTGTTCTTGTGTTGGATAGGTGGAAATAATTACTGTTATTTCATTGGTTGTGTTTAAATAATTACTGTTCTTGTGTTGGCTAAGTGGAAGTAATTACTCTTATTTAATTGGCTAGGTGGGCTTTATGCTAGATCATCTCATCTCATTTGTTGTTACTGTAACATTGCTTTGACCAGTTTTATATCATACCTTCCAAATAGATTTAACTGTTTTTGCTGATTTAGACCCGAGAACGTCATCTGTTAGGAGATGGGAAACTCAATATGAAGGAAGTATACATTGCTTGGAGAGAATTTATTCGAAGAAAAAGACAGAAAGAAGACAAAAGGTATATTTTTGTTCAATATCAGATCATATAATCACCTAGTTTTTCTATAACTGAGCTGTAGCTAGTGATAGGGCAAATAGAATTTCAGGTTGTATTGACAGAAATATTGAATACAAAGTTAATTAGGCTATAATTTCATTGTATAGGTCACTGGTTAGGCAACATTTGGGGTATTGTGTTCAGTCTTGGGTTCCTTATCTTAAGAAATACATTGAATTGTTGGAAGGGACTCAGAGGAGAGCTGCTAGGATGATACCTAGTAGGGATAGGTTAAGTTCTCTAAGCTTGTTTTCTCTTGAAAAAGATGTGTTAGAAGGATCTGATTGAGGTATTTAAGATTGTTAAGGGAATTGATAGTTTTGATGCATCATCTTTTTATGTATTTAATGTTGTGAATGATAAGACCAGGGGACACACACACAAGTTTTGGAAGAGTAGGAGTCATCTTTAGCTAAAACAGCTTTATTTTTCTAACAGGGTAGTTAGTCTTTGGAATGGGTTACCTTCAGATTTGATAAATGCAGTTTAAAGGACTTTAAGGGAAGGTTTGATAAACATTTGAATGATAAAAGCTGGCATTCAGTTTTTTAGTGTGTAGTTTAATTTAGTCTATAGGAGAGCCTAGATGGACCAAAAGGTCCCTTGTTGTCCTTTAACGTTATAACAGTTTCATTTACATATTAAATTATATGCAACTAAATGTAGATTAGACAGGTACTGTGTTCTTAAAAATGCTGAAGTACTGACATAAATGGTTCATAACTTATTGTTTAAAAATGGTTTGTCTCTTATAATATTTCAAAACATTCAGTGAATTTTTTTGTTCATATAAGTACATCTATGTCGGTCAAAATAACTCGAATTTTTAAACTTTAGATAATATTAAATTCAACATCACCATTTTGGTGTGTGTGTTGTTTTGTCCATTATATTTAAAACATCTCAAATCAACTGTTAAATAGTGAAATTATGTCTAGTTTTGAAATTCAGGGTCTCACTTGAGATTTAATAATCATGTTACAAGATAAAAGATAGCAAAAAATTCCTTCAGAATATTCAGAAATCCCAATTAAAGTAATTTTTCTGGAAAAAGCAGTTGAGTATAAAGCATGATTTTTCAAACTTTTGAGATTTGAGGTATATTTTCACGAAGTATGTAACCATTTTAGTTCAATAAACGTACGTGGTGGTGATTTTATGAGGAGGTCACCTAGATGGGTGCCATATAACTTTAGCATACATCATTTATATTGATGCACCCAGATGATACATCAAATTTAAATATAATATTATAAATTGTTTGCACAGTTTACCCCGGAAGAAGAAAGGTCCACCTTTCAAAAGCACTTGGGTTATACGGTTTTATCATTTTGTATCAAGACTTCTTGAACCTGTGTTTTTTCTGACATCATGAATAAATTATTGATTTGTAGCTAGTAGAGGCAGGAAATAAGATCTTTTACCGAAATTATTTATTGTTAAAAGGGGCACACTTTGGAGCATAAGGATGTAAAATTATGAAGGGAGCTACACACCCCTAAATCCACTAGTAGCTGTAGGTAATCATCAAAGCAAGCTATTTACATAACGGAACTATATATTGCGAACTGTCATGTCTGTCCGAGCATTCACCTGTCTCCTGTTGGAGAAGCTGCACACACAGGCAAAGCTCAACATTTACTTTTGAAATGATGGGAGAACAGACATGAATAACGTTGATGCAAAATTTTATTTAGCAAGCAGGATATTCTACACTAAATTATTAGAAATTAATCATTCACATTTCAAAATGTGACGTAACTTAAAGAATAAAAATGTAGATTTACCACACGTTATTGTTGAGTAACACTTTGCATGACTGAAATGCTCGACAATTACTTTATGCAGTAGCTTATATAAATAGCTCAGAGCTTTAGCTCTGTGTGAAACTAAGAGTACAATACAATTAACCTTTTTAAATTTCATTAAATAATGATTAAAATGCATTGATTTATCATTTGGATACTCTCATTTCATGTGATATTTTCAGCTGTTATCCCAGTAATATCTTTCAAGGTTTGACCAGTGGTTTTAATTAGGCCATACTAAGTTATATGGTAATAAATGACACGTTTTAAAGATAAAATAACATAGAATATAGCATTAAATGATAGAAATTGTGACATACACAACACCAGTATGTATTACATATATTTTGCTGGTAATTTGAGCTGCTTTTAATACGAAAAAATGACTTTCTGTTTGTAGAAAATGACAAACAAATATTTCAAAAATATTTTCTTTATTTCTTTAGTTATATGATCTGTACCATAATCACACGTTCACATCTCTAATACAGTTCATATGTAATTTTCTCGGTAAGCTTGTATTAATTGTTTTGTTTTTACTATTCTTTCTTATGTGGTTAGTTTTTGTCATGTTTTTTAACATATGCACGTCAGTGGTAATACCATTGTAGCATCTTCTGTGAGCAGAACTGAACCTGAGACTGCTTGTAATACAAGTGTATCTGTACGAACTGAGCTAGAAGGTTAACTTACTAGCACTTTTTAAAAGTAGTATTAAACATGAGACCACTCATACTTCAAGCAAGTGTTGAGCTACAGGGTTAACCCAGAAGCTATAATCTGTTATTTTGTATCATATCTCAACTGTTTGATAAGTTTTTTGGTGTACAAAACTTGAAGATAGCTTTTATATGCGGAAACTTCTGTTAGCTGAGTTCTTTCACAGATCTTAAAATATAACGTTGGTAGATATGTAGAT
>NW_013667682.1:118203-120626 GCF_000517525.1 Limulus polyphemus | reverse complement strand
ATCTACATATCTACCAACGTTATATTTTAAGATCTGTGAAAGAACTCAGCTAACAGAAGTTTCCGCATATAAAAGCTATCTTCTTGTTTGATAAGTGTATAACTGATCAAACATGTTTCATAAGACTCTTTACAGCTAATTTGTTTGTTGTTGCTTTCGTTAATAATGAGAGTATCCAACTGATGACTCAGTCTAGGCTAATGTTATACGTTATTAGGGATTACATTAAAATATGTTTGTTTAAATTATGTTAGCTTACTTTTAATGAGAAGTTGTTAAAGTGCTTCAGAACTTGTTTGAAATTTCAGGCAGTTATTTTTTGTCAACATTGACCTTCAAGATTGCTTTGGTTCCATGAAGCATGACTTGTTATTAGAGATTGTGAAGAAAGTCCTGAAACAGGTAAAGGCCAAAATAAAAGAAAAAAAACAAAAGACTTAAGAAAAGATTATATAGCCAAGCTTTTAATAAGCTTGTACAATTCATTTAATTCACTAATTGTTGTTGCCCTTTAATTGTTTTTTAAGCAACACATAAACTACTGCAGAAATTCCAAAACCAGCGAGTCGTATTTCTTTCAACTTATTTCACTTAAAATAAGTGAAAAACTGTATTGTATTGGAAGGTAAGACAGATTACTGCTCACATCTATATGTACAATACAGAATTGCTATTAATGAAATTTGTTTAATTTAGAAACTTTCACATTGTGTATATTATCACAACTGTCTTACTTGTGTGTATACAAGTAATTCTTTTGTAAGTTATTTAATCTTTTTCTAATGGAGGTGCTCCACTGGACAAATAAAATGCCTGACAAATAGTGTAAACATCACTTTTATAGGGACAGCTGGGTGTGAGGAAATTCTTAAACTTGTGGTATCTAAATTTTAAACACAATCACCAAATTTTACATATCTTTATATTGGATAATCAACTGTATAATTAGAATGAATTTTAATTGAAAAAATCATAGCTTTTTTTAGGGTAACCAGTATAAGACTGTAGATACTTTTTACACTTCATTATTAACCAGCCCATTAGGGTTTTTAGAATAAACAATAGTTCATCAGTAATATAATGGGTCAACTAAAAGCAAAAAGTAGAAAGGCACTTTAGCTTTATCCCGATGAAAGTTTCTCTTCTCTACCCATCTAAACATTGGTATGAATCTAACCTCGCATGCTCCAGCCTTTATGCCTCACTATGTTACCCAAAGCCAGATAAATCTTATAAGTGCTGGAGCAAGTGGGGTGAGATGCATACAAATGCTTGGATGGGCAGAGAAGAGAAACTTTGAGTGGGATAAGGCTAAAGTGTAAGTGGAAGTAAATATTATCAGAGGTACATTTTTGGTATAGGAAAATGTTAACTTTTTATTGTGATTACTTAGAACATGTAAAAAAGATAAACCAATTTAGTGTACTTAGCTTTCATTACTTCACTTGATGATGGTGTAAACTATAGGTAGTTGTATTCTTTTTACTTAATTTTTTTTTATGATGTCCTAAGTAAGTATTTATAGGTGTACAATGTTTCCATGAGCAACTTTCACAGCTATTCTTAACTTCAATTTATAAAGAATGGAGAAATGGGACATCGCATCAGAAAGTACTGTATTCTACATCCTAAGGGAGGAACAGTCAGAGCTCGTTTTGTCCGTCGGGCTACGAACTTGTGTGAAAAACTGCCACAGCATATGTTAAAAGACTGTAAGGAACTGAGAAATTGTGTGGTTGTGGATCAGGTATAGTATATTTTTGATTTTCTCTCTCTCTCTTTCATCACAACTAATTGTTTTATTTTCCACTCTTGCTGGTAAAACTGCGTCTTGAAAGTGTTCCAAATTTTATATTTCAAATATATTACTTAAAATTTTTATGTAGTGCTGGGCTTTAAGAAGGAAAATGTTATTGCTTTGTATTAAGTATTCAACTCTGTTTAATTTGATGATTTTGTTAATGTGAGTTTTTCTTGAGCTAGTAAGAAATGGTTGTAGTAATATAAAGATAACTAGTTGGTGGGTAGGTGAGTGTTTATACTTTTGAGTACCCTCTGATCTTTATTATACTATTTATTTTAGCGTGCACTTATAACTGCTAACATCAGATAATATGGACTGACATCAAATATATGTTTTAAGTGGTTTCATACAAATGTTGGTCCCAAAATGGCAAACACATACCAAGAATGTAAAAATACAAGATTTTTTTACTCATTTCCATTCATTTTTACTGAGTGAATGTTTTTTTAAACTGGTAACGTAATTATAATCTGAAAAAAAATTAGTTAATTTATCTTTGAAATGTGTGCCCCCAGTGGCACAGTGGTATGTCTGCATACTTACAATACTACTTTGAAATGTGTGCCCCCAGTGGCACAGTGGTATGTCTGCATACTTACAACACTACTTTGAAATGTGT
>NW_013667682.1:113179-117203 GCF_000517525.1 Limulus polyphemus | reverse complement strand
GAAATGTGTGCCCCCAGTGGCACAGTGGTATGTCTGCATACTTACAATGCTACTTTGAAATGTGTGCCCCCAGTGGCACAGTGGTATGTCTGCATACTTACAACGCTACTTTGAAATGTGTGCCACCAGTGGCACAGTGGTATGTCTGCATATTTACAACGCTACTTTGAAATGTGTGCCCCCAGTGGCACAATGGTATGTCTGCATATTTACAACGCTACTTTGAAATGTGAGAAATTCTCACTTAAAGTAGAAATAGTATTTTGAACATTTGACTTTTTTACTTAAGAAACATCTTTTTTAAATTATTAAGCTTGTTTTTATTAAATACAGCATTACAGGTTTAACCAACTGTGTAATGAGGAATTAACTTCCTTATAATTACAGGATATTTACAGCCTGGTAATGACAAGTTTTCTTTCTTAAAACATAAAGATATTCACAATCTGATGATGAAGAGTTATCTTCCTTAAAATATAGTGATGTCACTATTATGAAAAGTTAATTTATTTAAAATTTAGAGGTGTTAACAACAATGTAATAGAAAGTGAGCTTCCTTAAACATAGAGATATTAACATAGTTTTTTAATCAGTATTTAGTTAATTTTAACATTACTATTATCATTTGTAATGAGTATTTAGTCATATTTTATTTATATATATATTAAATGATTAATAATCTCATTTTTGTCATTATTAACAAGCTGAGTTTCTACAAATGTACAAGTGTTTTTAAAAGTAAAAACTATTAAATAACAGAAGAAAATCTATTGTTTGGTTGTATGTGGAATATAATAGTATCTTGTACACACATGTAGTGTTCCTCACATCACTGTTGCATGCCCAGCTGACTTGGTGAGTTCAGGTATTGAGAAAAAGGCCATGTGTGCAGGCAAGATGCTATTATTATATATCTTATTATGATGCCACACAAACTGTTATCTATAGATTGGGCTTCATTACCATAAGGTGTTATATACCACAATGAAATAAAAATTTTCTTGCCACATGAAACCTGAAATTTTAAAGAAAACCACAAGTAATGCTACTGAAAAAAATAATTGAAGCCTGTTTCTTCTGTATTATTTTAATATAAAATTTGTATTAAAATAATACAGAAGAAACAGGCTTAGTTTATAAAATCTGAATGTCTGACTTGGGTTAGTTTTGTTGGTCAGTATTTCCCTTATTAGGCAAGTTCATTTACTAAAATAATCATTAATAGTATATGGTGTTTAAACAAATAAATAATATAGTGTTAAAAATCGTTTCTGATATGTAGTGTCTTAAGTAGAATTGATAAAAAATTACACTTACACTTAATCACCAACTTAATCCAGCTCATAAACAAACAGTTGTTCAAGCAATTTGATGATATAAATAGTTTCTTAACTTCTCTTACATCTGTTGTATCTCAGTTGGCTTGAAGGCCTTGACAGCACTGGGTATAGTGTGGTTAACAATCTGAGGGTCGTGGGTTCAAATCCTCGTCCCACCAAACATGCTCACCCTTTCAGCTGTGGGAGCATTATAATGTGACAGTCAATCTTACTATTCGTTAGTAAAGGAGTAGCCCAAGAGTTTGCGGTGGGTGGTGATGACTAGCGGCCTTCCCTCTAGTCTTACACTGCTAAATTAGGGAAGGCTAGCGCAGATAGCCCTCGTGTAGCTTTGCGCGAAATTCAAAACAAACAAACAAATACTTTCAACTATTATCATTTCTCTTTAGCTGGCCTGAAGAGCCCTGGTATTATGCAAAAGGTCTCATCAAGACTGGATATAGAACATTATTATACACTTTACTTTCAGCTACTACTCTATTTGTTGTATCCAAGCTGGCCTAAAGAACTCTAGTGTTGATATAAAAGGTCTCATCAGTACTAGATATAGTATGGTTGATCCATCATTATACACTGTTCTTTACTTTCACTCAGAAATTTTCATTAATAATCTATTAACTGCTTTCAATTTGTATGATATTTATAGGGCTACGACGAATTCCTCAGTCACGCAGCACAAATCCAACTGCTAGAAGCTTACATTAACAATTGCTTCATCAAGGTACTTGTTCCCTCTGGTGTTTTATGACTATTTGGTTTAGCCAAGTTTTCTAAAGCTTAATATAGTTTAGATAAGTTTCTTGAAACAAAAATAACTACACCTCAAAATTGCATATTTGTGTACTGTAAAGTACTGGAAGTTATCAATTATTGAAATGTGCTAACTCTTTGTTCTCCAGACAGGAAAATGTTACTACCATCTTTGCAAAGGTATCAGTCAAGGTGGTGCCCTATCATCGATCCTGTGCAACCTCTACCTGGCCGAGCTGGAACAACAGTATATTCACAGCTCTGTAAATTTTGAGGAAGATTTGCTGATGAGGATTGTTGATGACTATCTCTTCGTCACCCCAGATTTGGAAAGAGCCAATACTTTTGTGGAGATATTCTCGAAAGGTAAAAATTAAGTTTTTATTTAATAATTCATTGAGCCACTACATTATTCTTAGAACTTTGGATAATACTGGAGATGAATGATAAATAGTACTTTTTTGTACATATTTGTATTTTCCATTAATTAGGTTTTTATGGTCATGTTTGTTTATAAAGATTAGATTACATCTAGTGTGGTTCATAGTTATTTCCATCTTACTTATACATGTTTTCTCTTCATAATTATCAAACTCAGATAAGAAAAATAATAATTAAGATTGAATATTTAATCAAGTAAGATGTACAATGAATATCATTCTTTTTTTAGTAATTGAAGAAAACATATTTTATTATTCTTTTATTTCATAACTACACACTACCCACTGTTCTTTACGTTGTATTTCAAATGTATATGTACTCTAAATTCTTACTATTCCATTCTGCTGTGTTTTCACAATTTATGTAAATGAATATTTACATCATCACATTTTGTTTTATTTTATACCATGTTTTTATATATGTTACAAATAAACGTTACGGACAAACTTGTAGAAAGGTTTCTGATTCTTCATATCCGAAACACCATTGACTTAAAATTTACTGACTATTTGTCTGACATACTGCAGACCTAAGAAGAAACGTTACTGATTCTGCATGTGTGACACACAATAGACTTGAAATTTACTGACTGTTTGTTTGACGTACTGCAGACCAAAACAGAGACGTTACTGATTCTGCATGTCTGACACCACAGAGACTTAGAAAGGATACTGTTTCTATATGTGTGACACACCACAGACTTAGAATGGTTACTGATTCTGTAAATCTGACATGCCAAAGATTATAGATAGTTTATTATGGTTATACCTACCACTTGGTGTGGCCATATGGTAGGTACCTGACATTTAGAGGTTACTGCAGCTAAGCTTGTCCAGATAATAGGGAGTTGGTATTATTTTTTTATTGCTTCAGTCGATGCTCATATATATTCATGACTGTAACCTGAATGAACTGAGGATCTACACATGACCTAGAGTAGTGTGACTCCAAAATAGTTCTGTTCAGCAACAGGACTTCTTTCTTCAATCCAACAGAGATAACGTACAGCTAGTTCAAAGGTTTATCAGGTTGGTATACAGCTGGAATTATAAATATATATTGTCTAGACACACAAAATGATATTGTAATATAACTTAGAGTAATCTGACTCTCCAACAGAATTTTGCTCGATGAAACTGATTACTGATTAATATTTCTGTATGTCTGGCTAACTATAATCTGTAAATAGCAAAGTTTTAACTTTTTTTTTTGTTTTTTTGTTAGGAATTCCAGAATACAACTGTACAATGAATGCCAAGAAAGTAGTTGTGAATTTCCAGTCAAGAACAGAAGCAAAATGCTTACAGGATGATGGTAAGTATCTGTACACTAAGCTCAACCATCTGAAGTACAAAACAAAGTAAGTATTTCAGTTTGAGTAGGCCCGGCATGGCCAGGTGGTTAGGGCACTTGACTCACAATCTGCGGGTCGCAGGTTTGAATCCCCGTCCCACCAAACATGCTTGCCCTTTCAGCCATGGGGGCATTATAAT
>NW_013667682.1:109604-113035 GCF_000517525.1 Limulus polyphemus | reverse complement strand
CACTATTCATTGGTATAAGAGTAGCCCAAGAGTTGGCGGTCAGTGGTGATGACTAGTTTCCTTCCCTCTAGTCTTACACCGCTAAATTAGGGACGGCTAGTGCAGATAGCCCTTATGTAGCTTTGCACAAAATTCAAAACAAACAAACAGTTTGAATAGTGTAGGAAATCCCTGATATATGCTTCATTCTACAATACATTAAACAAAAACATATTAACATATCTTAAAATTCTTACAGTTTCTCACATCTTTGACTTATTGTACTATATGACATTAAAGTATCTTTGAGGTTACGTATCACAAAATCCTTTCTATGTACTGGGAATGAGTTTGAAACAAATCTTCTGGATAAGTGAGAAAAGTGGAGTCACTGGTTCTATAGTCATTTGTGCACCCTGATTGGATGCTCTGAAATGTGTTTTTGGTTGGTTGAAATAATATCAACTGTTACTGATCTTTTACTGTGTAATGTCAGGAAATCATGAGACTGTGTATTATATCCTTAAATATTTTCCTGTAATGATTGTTAACATGGATCCAGTGAACTCCTCGATCACCATATTGAGGTATTGTTGCTATTGTCTGAAAGTATTTACCATCAGTAAAAATGTTTAGCTACCATTGTTAGAATATGAATATTTAATAATAGTTGTGTGATTATAATTTTTGGCAGATTACTGTTAACCATGCTAGATCAGAGACAGGTTCTATATATACGCACTTCTTAAAAGCATCAGTTGGACACAAAGAAAATAAAAGTTTAGTATTTCTAATGGTGCAGTTAAATACATATTTAATTATGTTTAATTATTATGACTAAATTTTAAGTGAAATGTCTTTGTGTAAGTTACTGTAAAATGGAGTGACTAGCTTCTCATTTTTCAAATGGCAACTCACCATAAAATGGGGTAATCAGGGGCTCATTTTTCCAAATGGCGACTCATCCATGGCTCTCAGTTCTCAGGCTTGGAAACAAATAAAATTGTGAGATAAGCGATACAATTATAGCTCCGTATTGTGTACAACTAGACCTCATGGGAGCATAAAATGGTCCAGGAATTTTTTTAATTCGTTAAAAAATAGTGGAGTGAATAGTGATGAATATTAAGAATTATCTTTATTCACCTTTTCTCCAACATTAGGGTGTACGTGAACAACCAAAATATGTTTAAAAAGTCTACAAAATGAGCTGATTATTAAATAATAATGAATGCCTGCTGGATACCAAAGATTTTTAAAGGAGGTGTACATGTGTAAATTTGTAATATAGATATTAGATATTATAAAAGTAAATTGTATCATTTGAAAAAGAAGAGTTGTGCTTCACTGAGAGTAATATCATGTAATACCATGATGATCCAACCAATAGTAAAGTAGTTAGGTGAAGTAGATTCCAAAATGGTATTATCTCCTTTCAACCTTGGTTTGCCTTCTAAGCATTGCTAAAAAATTTGTTGCTAACAGCACACCAATCTTTTAGACCCCTTCACTTTTGCACCATTTTAGAACATGTGCTGATCATATGACTACCCTCCACCATCTATACTAGCACAGTAGCTCCCTCTACTTTTTAACCACAGTCCTCACTTTCTTGATTGACATTAGAGTGTATTGATGTGTGTTTAATTCACTCTCCATGTGATTCCTTCTGTTTCGTTTATGATTGCTTAACAATCTTTCGCCAGTGTTAAAGTTGATGTTTCGACTTTCATGTTTACTTTCAAAATTTCTTTTAGTTTTATTTTTGAAAGTTTCTTATATAATTTGAATTGTACTTTGAAATAGGAATTCGAATTTTACTGTGGAAGTTGATGAAGTTCCTGTCAGTAATGAAGATAGTAATATCACTAGTTTCCAGCATGACAGGTTGACAATATCTGCCAAGGAGTGTTCAAGCTTTAATTATTGAGTTGGATGCTTTTGCTTGGCCATTGGTTCATTTTCTCTTTCCCCCTGAACATGCTTCTGAGGAAGACTTTCATTGGGATGAAGACAATTTGGAATCTATATTTCCAGCTTCGGCTTTTTTTGGTCAGTCACATAATGCTGACAGTCAGGAGAATTTACCAACCTTGCATTTCCTACACCTTATTGATCAGTTATTTCAAATTTGAAATGTTTTGCCTTTAGCCTTTGATTCCTAGCTTTCTCTGTTAGGTAAAGAACCTCAATTGGATTATTAGGTTTTTCCTCTCTCACCTGACATCTGAGTTCATGCTCAATATTTTACTGATCAAATGCCCCATCCCCTTTGATTAATGGACTGGTTCTCTTTAGCTTTCCAGTGTGCTTCAAATCCTTTTTTGGATTCCCAACATCTGGATCCCCTCCTCCTCCTGTGGGGCTCAAATCTGGGGGCTTTGATCCATGTCAATCAGTCCCAGTTTTCTAAGATTTGTCTTGCCCTGCCCACCCTTTTATATATGAATTTCACCTTAGAGTTGTTGTCTCAAGCCTTTAGCCAGTTACCAGATCAATTTTCTGCTGAATTCAGGACTCTCCTGTGGTTTACTCTGGTCCATTTTCAGAATCAGCACTGTCTTTCAACACTTGGTTATTATGTTATTAGGATTTGCTGGGGAAAGATGCATTACTTGAGGGAGTGCATGTTCCCATTTCTTCTTTAAGGGGTTTTTGTCAGGCCTCGTTTTTTCCCAAAACGATTTTTGGGAGTCATGCTGAGCCATTGGAGTCTTGGGTTGATGTGGCGAGGCCACAATCCTCCTTGTCATCCTGGCCTCTACTTTGTCTCTTCCTGCTGTTCTGCCCTATCTTTGCCTGTCTAGGTTCCCCATGCCCCTTCTTCCTCTCATCATCTCTTACCCTACTCCAGACGTCCATGTCCCTTCCCTCAGTTTCCTCTGTTTCCCAAGATCTATCACCTATTACTCTCACTGGCTAGGTTTTTTAAGTCATATAACTGGCTTATTCTGACTTGTCTATGGAAGGTCGATGGCTGTACAATGTTTAATTGCACCAAATATGTCATTTAACTATCATTCAAGTTGGTATTTGGACAACTCCCAGTACATTCACTGCACATTATCTGCACGTCCTAGCTGTATCTTCCTCAGTCAGGTATCATGTTCCTCCTGTGGCAATTCTACACATGTTTGTTTGCTTTGACTGGGGTAAATTGACATATTATTATTTTTTATCTTATTCAGTTGACATATATCATATTTCAGGATCCAACCTAGTGGCAGGTTTGGCCTGGTCAAGTATGCTGAATATTATATCTTAGCACTAAATCTGTATACTTCTATAACACTCACTGTGGAGATGAAGTGTTTCTGTAAGACAACCAGCTGCTTATCTGGTAGTGTGTATATATATCTATATATAATGTTTTGTAATTATCACTGTATTATATATAAGGGACCATCACCCATGGACTTCACGAGTAAAGCAGATGGGGATTTTTGCCCATT
>NW_013667682.1:106420-108889 GCF_000517525.1 Limulus polyphemus | reverse complement strand
GACCACACTTATTGATCTCTGTATCTTATGCAAGGTGCTTCTACTGGATGTTTTCTGTCTGGATGGACCACACTTGGCATAATTTGACATATCCCAAGGTGCTTCCCCTGGATGTTTTTACCTGAGCGAACCACACTTGGCCATAATATTATATATCCAAGGTGCTTCCTCTCGATGTTTTTTGCCCAGGCAGACCACACTTGGCCTATTCATATACAATTAACACTCCTTTACCCCTATCCACATATACTTATATCAAATTATCAGGCACCATGCTATGACTAACTATCACTATGTCCTGTGCTAACACTTGCTACATATCTGGACGAATTATGCACTACTTGTTGACAACGGGCTGATTCTGAATTACCTGACAGTTTTTCATCAATCAACTTATACAAGGTGCTTCCCTTGAATTTTTTGTTGTTGTTGGTTTTTTTTTTATGGGGAGGATCGCTCTTGTGACTCACAAGGTCCTAGACAAGGCATTTCCACTGGATGTTTTGCTCAGTGGACAGCAATTGACATGCTCCGGTGTACCCCAAGACTCTACCTTTGGCACGTATAAATTTCGGACCATTGTCGATTATGTACTAGACATTTGATTTTTGTTCATGCTGTGCTATTTCCTGTTATAGTTATACAGCACTTCTCCACAGAATGGTGCTGTACATCTCTTTCTTAAGGCTATGGTGCCTGCCTATTACGTTCTGCCCTATATATATGTTACTGTGTTTGTTACTGGGCGAAGAGCATACCTGTTCCAGAAGTAGTGCTATATCCCACAGGTGTGCCTTCTTTTCTTATTATGGAACATCTGTTCTTTCAAGGTGGTGTTACTCTCTGCTTGATTGAATACTGTCGTGCCTTCACCAGCCCCTCCACCTTTGCAATGTTGGATTCTAGCTTTGAGTGAGAGGAGGTAGTACTTTTTTGGAGTTAACATTCTCTTACACTGAAAATGTATTTCTGATAAGTATTTACCTCTTCCCACCCTTCCTCCCCACTGATATGCCAGTGCTTCTAGTTTGTACCTGCCCATTCCCGAAAGTGAGGATTGTGCTGGAATCTATAATATAGATGATGTAGTATGATTGGTGAAGGGTAATCACATGATCAGCATATGTTCTAAAGTGGTGTGAAAATGAAGGGGTATAAATGACTGGTGTGCTGATAGCTAAGATAAAACTTTTATCAATGCTTAGAGGGCAAACTAGGTAAGTACGTATCGAAAAGACATTTTCAGTGTAAGAAAATGTTAACTTTTTTTCCTGAATCACCCCATTTTTTGGGTAAACTTTTCTTCACATATTAATTTCTGTAATGCATATTGGTGTATAGAAGACATAATAATTTGAACTGCTTTGTACTGTCAGTTATGGTTTGTGTTTTAGTGGAACGCACCTGACGAAGCTGTAAAGCGAAACGTTGAGTGTCGAATTAAAGAAAAACAATTTGATGTTATAAGGTCATTTATTTCTGGTATTATAAACCTTTCTTCACGTATTAATTTGTACACTGCTGGTACATATTTTGAAAAGTGAGTCTTAACATCTGATTACATTTTTCCAATTTACTGCAACTAATCCTTGAATTTCAGAACCTTTACGCTGGGTTGGTCTGGAGATTGATACCAGAAACTTAGATATAAGATTGGATTACAAGAGATATGAAGGCATATGTAAGTATGTTGTTGTGTTTTTGTAATCGTACTTAAGACGTTTCCAAACTTTCATTTTTTGTGAAATCATTGAAATAGAGCCACTAAATGTCTTGTGATATGTTTAAAGAGCACTTGTAAATCTCTGCATGAAAAGAAAATTGTTTAATGTATGGCGTAATAGTTAATATGCTCGACTCTGAATCTTAGTATGGCTCACAAAACCATGCTTTCCACTTTGGGGTCATAGATGCATTATAAGAGTGATAGCTGTACACGAATAACAGAAATAAACAACTAATTCGTCATTATTGTTGCAAAATATGTCAAGGATTAGTAGATTTTAATCTAAGTTAGTTTTGATAAAGAGTGTCACTTCTTCGTTGTGTAATAGTTTTACACAAAGGTAGATTTATCTTACTTAAGTTGTTCATGTGCTGCATATTGTATAGGGTGTAAAACATGGGAGAATTTCACCCTTGACTGTTGTTTAGACATATTGAAAATATCGACCTGATGTTAGGTGTATTGAAACTTGTTGTATTGTACATACAGGGGTTGCTGTAACTAAACTTGGTCATATAGTAAGTAGCTGGCATACAGGGGTTGCTATAACTAAACTTGGTCATATAGTAAGTAGCTGGCATACATGGGTTTGCTGTAACTAAACTTGGTCAGGTGATAAGTAGCGCAACCCCTGTATACCATCTGACCAAGTTTAGTTACATGATAAGTAGCTGGCATACAGGGGTTGCGGGTTTGCTGTAACTAAACTTGGTCAGGTGATAAGTAGCTGGCATACAGGGGTT
>NW_013667682.1:97471-105420 GCF_000517525.1 Limulus polyphemus | reverse complement strand
CTGTAACTAAACTTGGTCAGGTGATAAGTAGCTGGCATACATGGGTTGCTGTAACTAAACTTGGTCAGGTGATAAGTAGCTGGTATACAGGGGTTGCTGTAACTAAACTTGGTCAGATGATAAGTAGCTGGCATACAGGGGTTGCTGTAACTAAACTTGGTCAGATAATAAGTAGCTGACATACAGGTTTTGCTGTAACTAAACTTTGTCAGATGGTAGGTAGCTGACATACAGGGTTTGCTGTAACTAAACTTTGTCAGATGGTAAGTAGTTGGCATACAGGGTTTGCTGTAACTAAATTTGGTCAGATGGTAAATTGCTGGCATGCAGGTGATGTATTTAAGCTGGCTTTAGTTCTCTGTTGCATCTGTCCAATGCACATCTGTATCTGTTGCTGTAAAATGAATGAAATGATGCTCTACACATGACTTGGAGTAGTGTGACCCCAACAGAGATAACTTACAGCTAGTTCAAAGGTTTAGCAGGTCATTGTACAGTTGGAACTATAAATATAAACCATTTAGTCACACAAAATGTGGTTGTAATATAATTTAGAGTAGTGTGACCCTCCAATAGAATTTTCTTCTTTCTCCACTCCAACAGAGGGAATCTAGACCCTGGTTTATCATATAGATTATTATCACAGTTCTGAAGTATTTTAAGCTTCATTCACTGAATATAATAATAATAGAATTTGATGAACATGTATTGAGTAAAGCCCTTCAATATTATCTTTTATTAAATGTACTAATTCTGCTACCTTGAAAAATAAGGACAATACATTGGAACTGTGCCATTACCATTATAACCACTACTACTACAGCTGAGGAAGAGAGAGAATATCAACTATGCCGTAAATGTTATCCTATCAATGCAAGTTTAATAAGGCTGAAGAAATAATGCTTGGAGATGGCTTGAATGGGTAATGAAGAATAAACTTTAATATAAGTTTAACATAACAGCAAATGTACAACGTTTCGATAAGGTTTTGTCATCATTGCCGTCTCCAAGCATTATTAGTCTCAAAGTGTGTTCCTCGTCATCAAAGGCTTAACAAACTCCACTGGTATTGATATATTTTTAATCTGTTAATGGTGCAAGGTCTTGTATATTAAAGTAACTGTTGTTTAGTGCTGGAATAAACTTTGGATTATAATTTTCATCTGTGGAATTTTATTTTTCATTTAATTCCAACTGTTTCTCTTATGGACATATCTAAAGCTTATTCTCTTATGGACATATCTAAAGCTTATTCTCTTATGGACATATCTAAGGCTTATTCTCTTATGGACATGTATAAGGCTTATTCTCTTATGGACATATCTGAAGCTTATATTCAGTTGTGTCATAATTTTAGTTCCTTGGCTAAATGGTCTGTGTTTTCGTGCGTGGGGGGTACTTTTGTCGAAAGGTCAATTTATTAATGTATTATGTTATTTTAAAGCGTGGTTAAGAAATAAGAAATTGTTTGACTTTTGTAAGTTTTCTCACCAAAGTAACTTGGATGTTTTTTGTTTTTTTATTCTACAGTTGATAAGTTTATGGAGTGTGGTTCTCAGGGTTATATCCAAGTTTTACTTTATTGTGTATTGTTAGGGGTGTTTCTTGTGTGTGATTTGAGGGTTTGTTCTGATAGTTTATTGTTTATTATTATAATTATTAATTTTTTGAAGTAATCCTGTGTATTATAGTTGCATATTTATATATACCATTACTATGTGCATGCCCCCCCCCCCCTTCATGAGGGAGGGTTAGTAAAGAAAAAAATAATTAGAGTTATAATTTTATTAATAGTGTCAACTATAACAGTGTGAAATCTATTACGAAAGTGAATATGATATAAGAACATCAAGAAAATTTCCTTGTTGTATTTACTGAAGTGAATCTAATAAAAGAACATTAGGAATATTTCCTTGTTGTTGTATTTACTGAAGTGAATCTAATAAAAGAACATTAGGAATATTTCCTTGTTGTTGTATTTACTGAAGTGAATCTAATAACAGAACATTACTAATATATCTTTGTTGTAATTACTGAAGTGAATCTAATAAAACAATGTTAGGAATATTTCCTTGTTGTTGTATTTACTGAAGTGAATCTAATGAAAGAACATTAGGAATATTTCCTCCTCATTTTTATAACAGAGGTGATTCTAACATTTACAAATTGTTAATATTTCCTCTAACTTGTGATTGTATGAGTGGATCTACCAAAACAACATTAAGAAAAATTCCTTCTTGTGATTACATAAGTGGATCTAACAAAAAGACATAGGACTATTTCCTCCTATTTCTGATTACATAAGTGGATCTAACAAAATGACATCAGGATTATTTCCTCCTCCTTCTGATTACATAAGTGGATCTAACAAAATGACATCAGGATTATTTCCTCCTCCTTCTGATTACATAAATGGATCTAACAAAATGACAGGATTATTTACTCCTCCTTCTGATTACATAAATGGATCTAACAAAATGACAGAATTATTTCCTCCTCCTTCTGATTACATAAGTGGATCTAACAAAATGACATCAGGATTATTTACTCCTCCTTCTGATTATATATGTGGATCTAACAAAATGACATCAGGATTATTTACTCCTCTTTGTGGTTGCGGAAGTAAACCTAATGATTAAACTTTGATAATATTGTTAAGCTCGCTTAAACTCCCAAACACCTAATGCATATTTCTTTACAATTAAGGTGTGTTTTGTGTGTGTGTATAAAATTTTGACATTTCATGCTGGTATTAAAAATTATTTTAGTATACAATCTCTTGAAACATTAAGACAGTTTATATACTGATGTGAAACCATAAATGTTTTCAGGCCTGTCCTTATTTTGTTACTTTCCATGTCTTTGAAACTTCTAAGTATCAATAAAAAACATGGCTAAAATTGTGTGTTTTTACAGGTGCATCTTACACAATGTCCATTGACCACAAGAACATAGGCCAGGTGCTTAAAACCAAAATTCCAACGTAAGTTCCAAGTTAAGAGTGCACATTTAGAACAGTACATAAACTTGATAACTAGCATGCATGTATTAACCATTGCTAACATAACAATGTTTTGTATTCAGGTGTTATCTTCAGAATGTTTAGTTCACTTGAATGAAAATCAGTGCTTATTTTATTTCAATTGAATTGCTTTTCATTATATGTTGAAACTATGTAAAATGAATTATTTTTTGTTCAGAAAATCTCATATTTAAATAATATTCATAAATTTAGTTACATCATGAGATGTGTTAAAAAATTGAAATAACCAGAATAAATTTAAAAGTATGTTGCATATCATTGCACAAGCTAAGTTGGTAATGGATATGGTTACACAGCCTAGTAATGGATACTGGTTACACTAGTTGGTAATGGATATGGTTACACTAGTTGGTAATGGATATGGTTACACAGGCTAGTAATGGATACTGGTTACACAGGCTAGTAATGGATACTGGTTACACTAGTTGGTAATGGATACTGGTTAAACTAGTTGGTAATGAATATGGTTACACAGGCTAGTAATGGATACTGGTTACACAGGCTAGTAATGGATGCTGGTTACACTAGTTGGTAATGGATATGGTTACACAGCCTAGTAATGGATTATGGTTACACAGACTAGTAATGGATACTGGTTACACAAGTTGGTAATGGATATGGTTACACAGGCTAGTAATGGATACTGGTTACACAAGTTGGTAATGGATGTTGTTACATAGACTTGTAATGGATACTGGTTACACTAGTTGGTAGTGGCTGTGGTTACACAGACTAGTAATGGATACTGGTTACACAAGTTGGTAATGGATGTTGTTACACAGACTAGTAATGGATACTGGTTACACTAGTTGGTAGTGGATGTGGTTACACAGACTAGTAATGGACATTGGTTACACAAGTTGGTAATGGATGTGGCTACACAGGCTGATAATGGATACTGGTTACACTAGTTGGTAATGGATGTGGTTACACAGACTAGTAATTGGTACTGGTTACACTAGTTGGTAATGGGTTTTGGTTATACAGACTAGTAATAGTTACTGGTTACACAAGTTGGTAATGGGTTTTGGTTATACGGACTAGTAATGGATACTGGTTACACAAGTTGGTAATGGGTTTTGGTTATACGGACTAGTAATGGATACTGGTTACACAAGTTGGTAATGGATGTGGTTACACAGGCTAGTAATGGTTAATGGTAACACTAGTTGGTAATGGGTACTGGTTACACAAGTTGGTAATGAACATCGGTTACACGAGTTAGTAATGGTTACTGGTAACACTAGTTGGTAATGGGTACTGGTTACACGTGTTAGTAATGGTTACTGGTAACACTAGTTGGTAATGGGTACTGGTTAAACTAGTTGATAATGGTTACTAGTTACAGAACATGGTAATGGGTGCTTGTTAACCTAGTTAATAATTGGGACTGCTTACACTTGTTGGTAATGGGTACTGGTTACATAAGTTGGTAATGGATACTGCATGGTAATGGTAGTGATTATTTGTTGCACAAATTGATAATGGATACCAGTTCTATCAAAGAAAACTTTTTTATAATTCTTTATTAATTATTTTCTGATTTTATTATTTGTGTTTTGTTTGTTTCATAACTTTTTTCATGTGAAGTTAATGTTACTGATGTGAGAACGTTCTTATTGTTCACATGTTTCTGAAGGTTGACTGTTCTGCACTGCACTTCTTTGATACTCGATACTGAGGTAAGCCATAATAATACCTGTTTTTACATGATGTATAGAGATTGTGGCAAGTGGTTTATGTGCAGAGATACGCATGACATCCTCTTGTGTGTAATTTGAATAAACCGTAACAGATAAGCTTGAAAAAAGGAAGAAAGCAGAGTGTTCATGATTTATTTTAATTTTCACAGAATTTATAATTTTACGTCAGAGTGAAATAGAGATCCAGCAACTTTCCAGCTAAAATTACTGACAAATTTGAATACTGAAATAACAGTATGGCATTCATAGAATTAAGACTGACCGTTTCTTACATTTTAACTAATTTTTAAAACGTAATAAAGAGCTAAGAAAGCTGTTTTTTGACAGTTGCTTAACAAAATTGACCTGATATGTAACTGATGAAAAAAATTATATTGATGGTAGTTTTATTTATATTTGAGTGAATCCTACTAATTGCTGCTATGATTTCTTATGTGCCTTACACAAAAGTATGAGTTATTTCACTCCATTTTGTAGACCATTTCTTTATAATGAGTATGGTAGCTGACAAAAATATAAAATTATTTAATAGCTTGCAATATGTGGGCATCACTGGTAGTGAACATGTTGAAATTTAGAGTTTAAAAAAAAAAATTGTATGGTTTTCTCAACTATCAATGACTATCTGATGTACCTGTTCTGCGCATACAGACCCCTCCCCCCCCTTCCCGGAGTAACATAAAGGATTCACATCAAAATACCAAATCTCCTGTTTCACTCGGTGCCCTTAGGGCAGTTTGAAAGTTTGATATGGAAAAAAAAGAATAGTATGGGGAATATATAGGGATTCTTGGAAAGGAAGGTGTGAGAGGAGAGGTCAGATAGTTTGGTTAAAATCAGTCAAAAAATATAGGTGTAAGGGCAGACACACAAACAAGACAGTAAACCCATCTTTGGGGTATCATCCAAATGTTGACACCCCTCCCCCGACACTCCTTTGAGGGCCCTAAGAGTGCGTGTCAAGTACCATTGTGATCAGTACGGTTGTCAATGAAATGAACTACATAATGAAAAATTTTTGTAGAAGCTTTTATATTGTATAATGTGAAATAGCCTTTGCACTTTCTTGAAGTTATATAACTATTCTTATGAAAACTTAAACCAGTTTTTATCTTGCACTCTCATATCGTCAGATTTGTTTCAATAATTTTGTATTTGTGAATAAAGTTTTTAGAATGTGTTGTTCATATGGTGTTCACATCAGGTATGTTGGTCTGATTGTGGCCTAATGGTCAGCATGTCCAGACTGTTAATCTAAGGGTCCATGGTTCAAGCTCTGAACCACAAAAACCTACTTCACACTTTTGAATCATGAGTGCATCAGAAGAGTGACAGTTAAATCCCATTATTTAGTGAAACAAGAGTGTCTCAAAGGTTTACTGTTAGTGCTATTAACCTTCTCTTTACACTTTCAGCTCAAAATTAGGGATAGCTAGAAGAGATAGCCCTTGTGTAGGTTTGCATGAAAAGTCTAAAATAAATATGTTATCTAAAAACAGGAATCTCGTCATTTGTTTTGTACATTTTTTGCCTTTCACATCAATTATATATAAGTGGCTGATTATTCTGGATTTTTTTTAAAAGCTAAACAAAGACAAAACTGTGATAAAAAACATCTTAGAGAAGTTTCTCCTGTCAGCTTACAGATTCCATGCTCTCGTAATGAAGTGTCCAGTGAACCGACGGTTACAAAATCCCCAATTTTTACTAGGTATAGCTGTTTCATAAATTATTTTATATATATCTTTCTCCTTTATATTTTGAAACTTTAATTTCTAATGAGACTGTTACTGATGTGAAATATATTCTTATGTTAACAATATGATTTGAATTATCAAAAAATATTAACTTTAATAGAAAAGTATCAATATTTTGTATTGAAACATATTTAAAGTGAACAGTAAAGTCCCTAATAAATAATTAATTTGATTGTTATTTATGTATATGTTCGAAAGTAAATTTTTCTTAAAACATAATAATGTGTTGATTTTTGAATACCATATTATGTAAATCTTAATTATAAAAAAATAATGCTTTATTATTCACTATAAAACAAACAATTATTGATGCCCCCCTATGGCTCATTTGTAAGTTTGAGGGCTTATTTATAATGCTAAAATTCAGGAGTTTCATCCCTGTTATGGGCACAGTGCAGTTAACTTTCCTTGGCTTTGTGCTTATCAAGAAAACATTTATTGAGATTTTTTTTTAAACAAGATTTATTTAAAATAATAAGTATACAGACAAGTTTGGAAATTTTGCTAACTACCAAAATGATCATCTTTTAACAAAAAATTATAAATATTTTTATATTTTGTTCTAAATATGTTAAATTTTATGCACACAGGGGTGATTCTGGACACTTCCTATACCTTGTTTCAAAGAATCAAGACCTATATTAAGTCATTAAACATGACTTTTAATTTATCAAGGAGAGAGATTGAGTGGTAAGCATAAAGTTTGATACAGAACTTTATTTTTAACTAACAAAATCCCTCAGTTGTTCAACATTAAGTCTGAAGGCTTATAATTCTAAAATCAGGTTTCGATACTCAGAATGAGCTGGGTACAGGTAACCCATTGTGTAGTTTTGTGCTTAACAACAAATAAATAACTCACAAAAATATTAAATATATAGTAAAAGTTAAAAACACTTACATTTGTTCTTTCCTTATTTAGGATCTGTTTAAAAGCATTCCAAATCAAGTTTTCTACGAAAAAGGCACTTTACAAGCCATTGCTCACGCCTCTTCGTAAGCTTATTTGCTGGAAAAAACCAAAGATCGTAAGTAGCAATATTTGTGTTTTATTTTGTTAAATTTTAAGAAATGGAAGAAGTTTCTATAGTTAAGTTTTTCAAGGAACAACTTATAACTGTGTGTGATTTGGAAAAAAATATTCATCCTTGTTTTACTCGTATTAATTTAGCATTTTGTATATAAAAAAATGACAAAGTTTTAAAATTAATATTCTTGTAATGTTATCAGTAAATGGATTTGAGGAGTAATTCATGCTTTATCACTAGTCCAGAAAACAAATTCTGTTTTGTCTGATTTAATGATTCATCACTAGTCCAGGAAACAAATTCTTCTTTGTCTGCTTTAATGATTCATCACTAGTCCAGGAAACAAATTCTGCTTTATCTGTTTAATAATTCATCAAGAGTCCAGGAAACAAATTCTGCTTTAATGATTCATCACTAG
>NW_013667682.1:93262-96534 GCF_000517525.1 Limulus polyphemus | reverse complement strand
ACTAGGCCAGGAAACAAATTCTGCTTTGTCTGCATTAATAATTCATCACTAGGCCAGGAAACAAATTCTGCTTTGTCTGCATTAATAATTCATCACTAGGCCAGGAAACAAATTCTGCTTTGTCTGCATTAATAATTCATCACTAGGCCAGGAAACAAATTCTGCTTTGTCTGCATTAATAATTCATCACTAGTCCAGGAAACAAATTCTGCTTTGTCTACTTTAATGATTCATCACTTGTCCAGGAAACAAATTCTGCTTTGCTTGCTTTAATGATTCATCACTAGTCCAGGAAACAAATTTTGTTTTGTCTGCTTTGTCACTAGTCCAGGAAACAAATTCTGCTTTGTCTTCTTTAATGATTCATCACCAGTCCAGGAAACAAATTCCTATCCAGAAAAAGAATAAGGCTTCTGACAAGAACTTATCGGTGATGTTAAATGCTGATGAATTGCTCTTGTCAATTGACTGGGTCAAGTGATTTTACAAGAAGAATTTTTCTCATGAAGTCAAAGCTTAGGTTGGAAAGGAGTTGAATCTGCAAATCCAATAACAGGGTAGATGCTTTACTCAGATAAGATACCAGAAATTTTAGCTTTCACTTCACTGATTGCTAAGTAAAGTTCAGATCTGTGTATTGGTATCATCGGTTACTGAATAATTTTACTTCTTTTAAACTTTAATCAATCATGCTATGAATATGTAGCAAGAAGAAATGGCTATTCTCAACAAGCTTTTATTCTTACAAGAATGATCTTGTAATATTCTCCAACACACGAATTTCTCACACAGTAGTCTGTTAGGACTTGCTAGCAGGAAGTTTGCAAGGTACCCTTCCACAAGTTAATGGTGTAAGTTTGCCAATAAGAAAAAAGCACTACACAAAATGTACAACTATCTTTATGGAGAAATTATAGTCAAAGAACAAGCACAATACACTGTTACAAAACAAAAGTAAGTGTTTGAAATGAATGTTTCGAATTGAATTGAGAAGTGTGTTGAAAAACTTTAATATATCTCTCTTACCAGTCCAGAGTGAGCCCCACCTGTAAGCTAAGAGAAAAAAATGTTAAAATAAGACTTCTAGTTGAACAAACAAGAGATAAAATCTAACTTTCACGGGTCTTACAAAACTAGTTAGCTTAAAACTTTAAAAGTTAAAACAAGTGAAATTCAACAAAATATAGTAATGAGTGTTACAGCTACAGAAAAATATGTACCTTTATGAAAATCTCTCTGAGAAACTTACTTACCAGGGGAGAACCTGACTTCAAGTACTAAAACAATAATACAAACAAATCCAAGTTAACCAATATACACTCCTCACACGTGATCAAGCCATACACCTTTCAGCATAGGGGTGTGGAATTCCAGGCCATTACACAATTTGCTGACAGAAAAGGCAGCTGTCTGTCTCAAGACTTATAGTAAAGTAACAACTATCTAGCCTGCAAGATAACATGTCTGATAGCTAGTTAGTGGATCTCAGTCTTATATATGCGAGAGTAAAGAAAGATGAATTGTTTACTTGAGCGACTTTCTGCATTCAAATCGTACTGGAATTTGTGAAACATTTTAACCAAGAAATGTATCAACTGAGAGGATAGCTAACATGTGGTGCTGTCCAATACCATAATATCAATTTAGTTTATTTAGTGTGTGTTGATAGTATTATCTTTTTGAGAAGTTGTAATTTGATGTTAATTATTTGTTCACAGGACAAGGAGAAACTTACACAATGTCATCGTATGTTCTCTCAGTATCCAACAGAGTCGTTTCGTTTGATACATGAAAGACCGTGAGAAACAACTGTTCTGTTTTGAGAGAAACGATAAAGGAACTTTTCTGTGTTACCAACAATAGTAGAGATCATGAAGGCAGCTTAGAATGAGCTTTTCTTAGTCATGAGACACCATAAGTCTGATGAGAACCCACAGTTTGTTGTTCAGTTTTGTGAGAGACAAGTTGTGGCCTTGTTGTTATTATAAAGCTCTGAAATGAAGTTAATGCAGGCATGAGCAGATCAGTAGCATTGGTAGGTTTTGAGCTTTTAATGGAGTTTCAAAGTGACTAGAAATTAAAATTGCCATCTCTTAAGAAAATGTCTGCCACTATTTTGGTTTGAATTACTAGTATGGTGAAATATCATAGAATTAGTTTTTGTTAATTTTGCTACATTAAAGGTCAAATTTAATTTGGTTGTTGCTTTTGTGCATATTTTTAAAGAAATTGTTGTTAATAAATAAGCTGACTAACTAAATTGTTAGTAGAATTCTCCTGTACAAGCCTATCTCTATGTTCACTTAAGGCTTAGTGCTAGAAATAAATTTATAAAATCCAATACTGGTGGGAAAAACCAAGAACAAGAATGCTCAGTTAGACTTAGTATTAGAAAAAAAGTTTACAAAATCCCTTTACTAGTATGAAAACCAAGAACAATGCTCATTTAGGCTCAGTACTAGAAACAAGTTTATAAATCCCTTTACTGGTGTTAAAACCAAGAACAACAATGCTCATTTAGGCTTAATACTAGAAACATGTATGCTAGAATACTGCTGAGGAAAAATGTTAAAGTATACTTGTAAATAATATTATTTTCTGCTCAAAGTAAGCTACCCACATACATCAGAACGATAATATATGTCCAATAATGAAAATTATAAAATATTATGTTCATGTACAAACTATCTTACTTATCATGAACTGCAAAAGTGGTTCATAATATGGATCACAGGGATTTGTACAAAAACCTAATAGAACATTCAAGCAAAAAGCAGTAAATATTCAGTTCAAACAACACTTTAAATCCTTTACTATTGACTGCTAAGAATGTACACATGTAAAAAATGCACAAAAAAGCACTCATGTTAGACTTACAAGATCTGCTCAAAATGGCCCTTTTGTAATTCTTCTTATAATTATCTTGCCAGCCTACAACAAAAACGGCTTAGTATATTGAACCCAAACGTTTTGTAGAATACTAAATAAAGTACTGCGAAGGTCATGGGGTATTGAAAAGTGGATTTATTTCTTCTATAGTTCACGTAAGCTAAAAAAACATCATAATTTTTTTGTAAATGATGTTATCATTACTCCTTGAAACTAGCTTTCTTACAAATATCTCGTATTCCTTTAAAAAGCTTATTTACAGGCTGAAACAGGAATTACCAGCCAATAATAGATGAATATTCGATGCCTGTAACATGTAGATACTCAATGCTTTGTACACTATACAATCAGTGTCTTTAGGGAACCAACTCCTATATTGTGTA
>NW_013667682.1:87528-93241 GCF_000517525.1 Limulus polyphemus | reverse complement strand
GAATATTCGATGCCTGTAACATGTAGATACTCAATGCTTTGTACACTATACAATCAGTGTCTTTAGGGAACCAACTCCTATATTGTGTATGAAATGAAAAAGTAAAAAAAAACATCAATACACATGATATTAAATTTTATTACACACATTCGTAGAATAATTACTGTAAAAGGCATGATGTTTTATTTGAAAGGCTACTTTTCTACTGGTAAAATTTTATACAAGCTTAGTGGGGGTTGTATCTTAGTCTAGGCATGTATTTGCCCATTGCTATGCATTATATATAGAGAATTTAGTTACTCAGAAACTATAAATGTTCACTATATTCTCAAAGTAATCTACATGACAATCTCTAGCTGCAGCTTAACATTTTACATCTCAAAGTAATGAGATCAAATAGTCAATAGCTACAGTAAATCATCATGAACCATATCAGCTAACTATTAGCTATCTTTATTATTATTACAATGTATAGTTAGCTACCATATCAAGTAATCCTTTGCCCATAGTTGAGCATAAAGAAAGCCAGCAAATAAGATAAGTAAAAGATTGGGAATTTAAAAATCTGCAAATAGAGATCGTAAAAAAAAAGTAAGGAAACAAGGCTGGAGATACTGTAGACATTATTTACTCAATCTACAAACCTCTATTTTGACTTCACCAAATGTAATTCTAGGTAACAGCATAGAGCCAAAATAGTGGTTTGTAGTTTGAGTAAATAATGTCTACAGTATCTCTCGCATTGTTTCCTTACCTTTTTTACAATCCCCATTTTGCATGTTTTTAAATTCCCAATTTGTTATTTATTTTGTTATGATAAGAATGCATTGTTTCATTATTTGGGTACCCTCACTGTTAATAATATTTTCTGTCATAATTTAAACCCAATAATATTTCACAAGGTTCAGCCAGCCAATGAGACTTAGATTAGTCCTAAATCCATACATTTATCTAACAATGAAGTATAATCATTATAATAAAATAAAAGCATAAAATTAGAAATAATAAAAACTAATAAATAAAGGTAGATTTATTAAATATCATAAACAACCCGGTGTGTAAAAAGTAATAATTACACTTAACATATTTAGGATGATCTTAAACCCGTGAACTAAACTAACAATGTGAAATTATCTTTATAATAATAAATTAAAATTAGTTATAATAATATAATAACCAGTATTGTTAATTACAATAACCTTAAAGAAAGAATAGGTGTTAAATCATGAATGTGATCCATCATTTACACACACAAAAAATACTATTAAAAGCTAATAAGCTGAAATAAACACATTAAAAATTAAAAAAAAAGAAAAATAAGGAAACCAATATTGTGTAAAATTCTAAATACTTATTTTGCTGTTGATTTATATTCTGTTTAAAATATTTATTGGTATGACAGCAGAAATGCTTCTTTATTAAACCAAACATTGAATACTTTGAAAAACAATTAAAGGGTGGCATGGCGAGAAAATCTGAAACTGGGTACTTGCTGGGAAAAATACATGAGTCCTGTTTTGGTAATTTAAAAAAAAAAAATCTAAAATTGGTTACAAATATCAATATTTTTAGTGTATAATACATAGTTAAGTGATAAATATAATACACATAGTTCTCCTGTCTTCAGATCTGTATATTCATGTAGTCTCTTTTTATTGCTGAATATGACTGTTTTAACCTTGTTTTTAGCATTAAGAGCTAGTAAACTTATGGTTGTCCCTTTGGGGCACTCGTCTTTATTATATGGGCCTTGTTTCATTCCTCAAATTAATAATTGATGTCTGGATCAGGTAGTTTAGAATCTGCATTTTTTATTATCCGTACTGACATCTGAAATAATTATAAAACTTCTTGTTCTTCCAACATTGGAAAATCTTGAATTCAGTATCAGAATTGTGTTATTCGGTGAACACTTTGTGCGATGAATACTAACATATACGATAACTTAATTCTAATAACTAGTTGTTTTTATATAACTAGATACTAACTAGTTTTATCCTGTGTTTTGGCTGATGATGTGCTGCAATCTTTAGAGAATCCTGAGAAGAACTATTTCTGTGTTGGTAATGGCTAGGATTCAATACTTGGTCTTCTTTGATGGAAGTTTGGTGTAGTATCCAATTCAGTATAAACTTGAGTCAACTAACTGTTCGACAGTGATTGAGATCCTATCACCACAACATTACTGTGAATAATTGTTAACACGTGCTTTACTAGTAATAACTAGTCGGGTAAACTTTATTTAACTCACTTGGCTGGCTAGGCATGCATGCATGTGAGAGGCCTCATTAATAGCTAGTAGGTTAACTCTTTAGCTCAGTTGGTAGAGCAGCCGACTGGCATGACATGCATACGAGAGATCTATGTAATAAATAGTGGGTTAACCCTTTAATGCCTGGCATGGCATGTGTATAAGATATTCCAGTAATTATTATTGGGTTAACCCTTTAACTCAGATGATATAGCACTTGACTGGCTTGGCATTCGTGCAAAAGATCCCTATAATAGCTAGTAGGTTAATCCTTTAATTCAGTTGGTATAGCATTTGCCTGGTTTAGCATGTGTAGGAGAGATCCCAGGTTCAGGCCTGCTCATGGGAGATGCATTAAACTGAAACCTAGATTAGAAAAGTTTAATCCGTAGTGTATTAAACTGAAACCTAGATTCGACAAGTTTAATCCGTAGTGTATTAAACTGAAACCTAGATTCGACAAGTTTAATCCGTAGTGTATTAAACTGAAACCTAGATTTGACAACTTTAATCTGTAATGTATTAAACTGAAACCTAGATTCGACAAGTTTAATCCGTAGTGTATTAAACTGAAACCTAGATTCAACGAGTTTAATCTGTAATGTATTAAACTGAAACCTAGATTCAACGAGTATAATCTGTTGTGTATTAAAGTGAAACCTAGTTTTGATGAGTATAACGTGTAGTGTGTTAAATAGTAGCCTAGATTCCACAAGTATAAGCTGTATGTGTTCTTCATTACCCATTCAAGCCATCTCCAAGCATTATTGACCTGTAGTGTATTAAACAGAAGCCTAGATTCCACAAGTTTAACCTGTAGTGTATTAAACAGAAGCCTAGATTCCACAAGTTTAACCTGTAGTGTATTAAACAGAAGCCTAGATTCCACAAGTTTAACCTGTAGTGTATTAAACAGAAGCCTAGATTCCACCAGTTTAACCTGTAGTGTATTAAACAGAAGCCTAGATTCCACAAGCTTAACCTGTAGTATATTAAACAGAAGCCTAGATTCCACAAGTTTAACCTGTAGTGTATTAAACAGAAAATCTAGATTCCACAAGTATAATCTGTAGTGTATTGAACAAAAGCTTATATTTCATAAGTATAACCTGCAGTGTATTAAATGTGCAGCTGTCAGGAAACATTGGTGTTAATCTATCGGAATTTGTTGTATTGGTGTATGCAGGATTACGGCCCTGCTTTCAGAAGATCTATGAATGTATTTGTCAAAGATGTTTTCTCAAATTTACCAATACAGTCAAAAGAAAACTGAGAAGAACAGATCAAATTATTTTCAGGTAAACACATGACTTGAATTTTTTTTACGAAATATTACTGTGAATTTATCCAAGCAGATCTTTGGAACCTGGTTTTTAAAGTATGATATTAGAAAAATGAAACAAAGAAAAAAACTCATATACCAATATCTCATGCATATGTATTCAAAAAACTATTAACGTTTCTTATTTTTATCTTTAAAAAGTTCAAAAACTCAAAGCTCCAATCAAGTTTCTGTAGAAATTAGGTTTGAAAACATACCTTAATTGTACTTGTGGTATACATTAGGAATGACCTGTCTTAATAACCAAGGTATTTAGCCACTACAATTGGAATAATATTACACAAGTTTCTGTTATTTAAATGTTCAAGAAATATTTTGCCTATGATTTCAATAGGAAACATATTTTTACACAAAAAATCCTTGATGTTGACCAATTCTTGGAGCATACCCTCTTACGTACTAGATATTTTAAACATACCAAGAATAAATATTTTAACTACATTTTCTTTAAAGACATAAGGAATAAAACTTTCAAAATTAAAGTATAAACCTGTAAATATTTTCTTATGATATATTTCACATTGGAACTCTCCATCCATGTAGAAATTAGTGTTCAGAAAGGGAAGTTTGTGATCTTGAGGTTCTACAGTAATTGTTATGTTGTTTTGTCTACTATTTAAATGCTGTACAAATTGGAAGGTTTGATCAGAATCCCTAAAACTAATGAAAGTATCATATATATATCTGTGGTAGTAGAGAGGTTTGAACTTGAGGGTAATGTACCTGCCATTGTTTTTAATGGTGTTACAGGAATAAGTTGGCTAAAGATGGCGCAAGTCTCAAACTCATAGCGACTTTATTGATCTGACCATTCAATGAGAAGTGTGAATCTTTGATGGCAAAATTCATCAGTTTGAAGTCCAGCATTGGAGTTGTCTTTAAACACAAATTTCGCACTTGGTTCTATTTTCTCTTCTGGTGATATATTGGTAACAAAGACTCAATATTGAAGCTCGCACAATGCAAATCATCGTCGAATTTGAGTTATCGGATTTCTTGGGAAAATTCGAAACTATTTTTCAGGTGTATTCATTTGTGGTAAAAAAAAATTAAGAATTCCACCATAAAACCAGCCAAGGAATAAGTCATTAGTTCCAGTGTTAAACACGATCTGGCTTGAGGGACATTCTTCTTTATGAACTTATAGCAATCCATAAAAAATACCAGGATGGCTACCTGATGGTCTAATGTCTAACTACTGTTTTCCACTAAGAGCTGAAGGTAAAGAGATAGTAAATAATTTTAAAATCAATTTTAATGAATAACGAAGGTGTACAAGTTTTAAATTCGTTAAACGACTTGGGCATTGTGATCTGTAAGGCTTACAAAAGTAGCCAAGTACTCATCCAAAGTAAAGAGGATTATACCGAGAAAGTTGAAGATATGGTAGATGAAGGTGTATATGGAAAGGTTAAAAACAACATTCTTAACTAATTTCGCGAATTGATTCAAGAAAACTTAGATATTTTAAAAGTCTAACTCCGCAATAAAAAAAGGTTCCAAATCGCTTTGTAACATCAAGATTTTATGACTTACCAATGGCTCATAAAATAGGAGATTCTTATGGCCCCATAGTGTCAAATGTAGATTCGTTCTCTTACAACGTAGTTAAATTTATAGTACATATGTTTTTTTCTCTTAGTGATAAAATCACTTACACTATTTAAAATTCTATAAAATTTGAAGAAAAAAGTAAGATAACCCTAAATGATAATATGCTTATATCTTTGATATCGTATCATTATTCAAGGAAGTACCATTGCGAAATTTAATTGGGATCTGGTAAGGTCAGTGTTATTTAGACCTTTGAAAGTACCTCATCTTCTTCATCGGGATTTGGTCCATGTTTTGGACCAGGGAGGGTCATGTTCAGCGTTGACCTCTTCTCCCATCACAGGAATTATTTTGTTTGCGCTTTTACTGAATCCTTGGTAATAACCCTTGTTACGTTGTTGCATTACTCTCATTATGTTAACTTTTGTCCATTGTCCGCAATCTTAATTAACATGTCCAATTCATGGGGTAATATTAACTCGTATATTTTCACAAGTTCACAATGCAGTTTCGCTTAGCAGACATATATATATATACACACACAATCCTATTTTTACATACAAAAC
>NW_013667682.1:73702-86606 GCF_000517525.1 Limulus polyphemus | reverse complement strand
TCAGTGTATGTTTTCGATACATTGATTCATGTTATACAGGCATATTCTACGACTGGTCTTCTATATGTTCTGTACATTTTTTATAGGTTTTCTGGCGAGGCTCTTTGGTTGTTGCCCTTCAGAGTCCTAAAGTAACTCGCTTTCTTCCAAATTCTGGTTTTTATGCTATTAATGTGTGGTATCGAGTTTAATTTTGAGTCAAATGTAATCCCTAAGAATTTTGCTGATGTTGCTACCTGTAAGAGAATCCTGCCTGGATACAACTGGGGTATTATTTTATTTAAAATACCATTTGGTTTAGTTTGTTTGGAATTTATTTTAAGACAACTCACGAATGAATAACGCGTCAGTCATTGAAATTTTGGATATGATAAATAAATAAAAAAGCCTGGGTGGAAAATTAATGTTTTTAAATTTAATAATAGCATCTATATTTTATATATATAAATTCTATAAACATACTGAAGGACAGCCATGGGTCTCTCTCGTTGTGTGATCTTTTCGTGGATAGATCTGAGAGTGATGCTCTATTGAATGCTAAACTTAAACCTGAAATATGGATTAGATATGTCAATTACACTTTAATTTGTTTATTTGTAGTTAAGCACAAAGCTACACAATGGGTTACCTGTGTACTGAAACCCGGTTTTTAGCGTTATAAGCCTTCAGACTTACCGCTGGCCCATTGGGGGGCGACACTTTCGTGGTATGGCAGCATGGTGAAGAAAACTAGATAGATTTTGCCAATTAGTTGAATAGTTTAGAACCCACTATTAAATTTAGTTATGAAGTTATAGAAAATACTATTTTACAGTTTCTTGACGTATTAGTTTATAAAGATATAGATAAGTTAGAAACCACTGTTTATCATAAACATTTTTCAGTTATCATGTCGCCACACCAAGAATTATGTCATGCCAAGTCACAAAGAATGTCAGCTTTTTTTTATTTTTATATCTACAGGTCTCTTAAAGTTATGTTCTAAACCAGAAGATTTAAAAATGAACTATTATCAATTAAATGTATAGAAATAGATGTTTTTCATCTAGTATTGCTGATAAAGCCGTGAGGAAATATAGTAAAACCACAAATGATGATTAAAAGAGGAAGCTAAAATCAACATTTGTTAAAATAGACAAAACGGAAATGTTTTTTCAACCACGTGTCTCACATTTGTCACGTCAAATTTTTGTAAAAAAATATCTTATTCACATTTATAGACCTTTGAATAAAACTGAAGAGGAAATTAATGTAACTGAGAAAATAGATATTTTCAAATTTCAATGTGAAGTGGCTGTGTGTATACTGGTGAAACGAAAAATTTAGAATAAATAAATATAAGAGAAATGTTAAATCTAAAAGTGATAATTTCGTACCAGCTGAATATGCAAGTCATAGGTCATGTCATTCAATGGAAAGAACAAAAAACTTACTTTGTCTCAGCCGAATGATATGACGCCTAGAAATATCAAAAAATCAATAGTAATAATAAAACACACTAAAACTGATTATCATATCTTAACTAAGGATGAAGCATGTAGATGGAACAATCTTATTTAATCTCAGTCTGTAAATTAAGTAGTCACGTGACCAATGGCTTTTTGTATACATATGGTTTGCGCTGATTTTGATTTTAAACTCTGGAGGATGACGTGATTGGACGTTCGAAACATGTAGAGTGTGTGCTTTGAGACGGTTGACGGTCTCAGAATGAAATTTTTAATTGTGTTCTTAGAAACGTTGATCCTTCGAGTGTTTTAATTTTCTGTATCATTTTGTTCCTGTGTGATACTTCTCTGTTTCACTAAACCTTGTTATCACTATATTATGTTGTTCCTGTGTAATTCTACTCTGTTTCTGTTTCACTAAACCTTGTTCTCGCTCTGTATCCTGTTGTTCCTGTGTAATATTACTCTGTTTCTGTTTCACTAAACCTTGTTCTCGCTCTGTATCTTGTTGTTCCTGTGTAATATTACTCTGTTTCTGTTTCACTAAACCTTGTTATCGCTCTGTATTATGTTGTTCCTGTGCCATATTACTCTGTTTCTGTTTCACTAAACCTTGTTATCGCTCTGTATTATGTTGTTCCTGTGCCATATTACTCTGCTTCTGTTTCATTAAACCTTGTTATCGCTCTGCATCCTGTTGTTCCTGTGTAATGTTACTCTGTTTCCGTTTCATTAAACCTTGTTATCGCTCTTTATCATGTTGTTCCTGTGTAATACTACCCTGTTTCTATTTCATTAAACCTTGCTATCGCTCTGTATCATGTTGTTCTTGTGTCATATTACTCTGTTTCTGTTTCACTAAACCTTGTTATCACACTGTATCCTGTTGTTCCTGTGTAATATTAATCTGTTTCAACATGATACAGAGCTATAACAAGGTTTAGTGAAACAGAAACAGAGTAATATGGCACAGGAACAACATGATACAGAGCGATAACAAGGTTTAGTGAAACAGAAACAGAGTAATATGGCACAGGAACAACATGATACAGAGCGATAACAAGGTTTAATGAAATATAAACAGAGTAATATGACCCAGGAACAACATGATACAGAGCGATAACAAGGTTTAGTGAAACAGTTTCTGTGTAATATTACTCTGTTTCTGTTTTACTAAACCTTGATATCACTCTATATCATGTTGTTCCTGTGTGATACTTCTCTGTTTCACTAAATCTTGTTATCACTTTATATCATGTGGCTCTTGTGTCATATTACTCTGTTTCACCAAACCTTGTTATCGCTCTGTATCATGTTTTTCCTGTGTCATATTACTCTGTTGTTGTTTCACTAAACCTTGTTATCACTATATCATGTTGTTCCTGTGTCATATTACTCTGTTGTTGTTTCACTAAACCTTGTTATCACTCTATATCATGTTGTTCCTGTGTCATATTGCTCTGTTTCTGTTTCACCAAACCTTGTTATCGCTCTATATCATGTTGTTCCTGTGTCATATTGCTCTGTTTCTGTTTCACCAAACCTTGTTATCGCTCTATATCATGTTGTTCCTGTGTCATATTGCTCTGTTTCTGTTTCACCAAACCTTGTTATCGCTCTATATAATGTTATTCCTGCTCTAAACCACTTTCGTGTATTTTAGCAACCTGTTCTGGTTTCATAACTTTTTGTTCCTGCATCATAAACTATGTTATACCTCAAAATACTGTTCCTGATTCAGAAACCCATGTTCCAGCACCATAACACTCAGTTTTTATATCTGTAAATTCCTTTTTTTTTCATCCAATAAAAAATATTTTTTAATGAAAATAATAACAGCACTTATAGTGTCACCTTTTTGCATTGTACACCAACCTAAGCCTAATACGAATTTTCTTAGGTGACAGGAATTTGGGATTTTTTGGGGTGGATGAAGGCCGAAACATTGTTATATGTCTTGATTGGTAAATATTATAATTTATTGTACAACCTTGATTAATTTTTAACTCTAATAATATATTTATATATTTACTTTTTAAACTACGCTTTAATTATACTAACTCAGATCTAAATGTATATCGTTAGTAAGAACTGTTGATAGTTTGTTAATCAAATTCATTCTCTATAGTATAGTCCCAGTCTGTATACAAGTTGCCATAATATTTCAAGCACATGACAATCTACCGTCGTCAGATGTGCACAATATGAGGTTCCCAAGCTGGGTCAGCGGTAAGTTTAGGGTCTTACAACGTAAACGTCCGTGGTTTGATTTCCTGCTTACACAGAGCATATATAATGCGTATTGTTGCAGTAACAACAACAGCATGATATATAGGTATAATTTTTGACTGTTTAATAATTACTAAAAATTGCAAAAAATAAAAAAAACGTATACTTAATTTATTGGGACTGTCATGTTCAAAAAGAAAAAATTAGGCTTAAGCTTTTTTAATTTAGGAAAATAGCGCTGTCCCTTTTTATAAAATTACTTGGTTTCAAAATTTATTAATGATTTTAGAACACTTAGATTTGATCTTGATATTTTGCTCGTTCATTTAAATATCAAAGTTTGTTTAAATACCAAAACAGATGTTCAAACTTTTCAAATCACAATCAATAGATTCAGTTTTGTAAGTCTTTAAAGTTAAGAATTGCGCATGTCTCGTAATAATCTTGTAGTTCGACGTTCGTTGAATCATTGCATTCTGGCTGTTTGCCACTGCCTAGGAAAATCACCGGAACGAGAGTATCGATTTCGTTGACAAGACAACAACCAAACGTAGGCGCTCGAAGCTTTCCGTGAATCCGTGTTTAGATGAGAAGGAGAGAAATGGATGTATTAGAGTAGAGGCTCGAGAGCAAGGATATATGACAGATCGCGTTATGTTTAGGCTTAACAGAAGAATTTTGGTAAGTTACTTGATGAAGTCGAGTTCTTTCTTAGCAGGGGGAGGGGGGGCTAAATTCTGAATAAAATACAATAAGTATTGGTATTTCGTCAAGTTTGGTTGGTAATATTGAGTTCTCACATATAAATTTAAAGGTAAAAACTGTTAAACCAACGTCAAAGCTTATACTATTGATGAAAAAGGTTTACGTAACTATATATATATATTTAACCTACAGGTGGAAAAGCTAATCTATACCCATTGGTTAATATAGATTGTTACATGATAACAATAATATGATGTGTTTTCTGGTTTTTAAGTTTCCAACTATTTGAAAAGTGGACAATTCTTTGTACAAATACAGCACCAATTTTATACACGCAAAAAGTTGCTTTTTTGTTGTTAATGTATAATTATATTTAAAGTGTTATATATATATCTCATAATTTTATTTGATGGCCATCAGAATATTTAGACCTGGTTAAATAGTTCCTCAACCTTCGCGTTAAGTTTTGGGTAAAATGGGTCCATAGGGCAAAAATATGAGGGCGGGTGTACAAAAAAACGGTATTAGTAAATTGTGTTCAAAAGTAAGCATTCTTCAGCTGCTAGTGGCATCACGTGTTTTATGTTTTCACAGCTGAGAGTGTGAATCGTGTTCAGCGGCATATGGAGCTCGAAACTTGGGCCTTTGGGTCGGCAGCCCTGTACGTTAGCCACTTGGTTATGCACTGAAAATGCTGTGCGCAAACATTATCAAATAAAAAAAGATATACAGTGATGATTCCTCAGCACGTGCATGAGTGAATAAAAGGGTCACGAGGTTCAAGGCTTACCAGACACAGACTAACGCATGACAGAATTATTGTCCATGAATTAGATATGTGTGTTCCACCTGTGGAAAACACTATCCATTATGCTTACACTATAGGAGTGGGTTCTGAGGATGGTAACAAAACAATGCAAGCAGAAAAAATCGTAAATTAGCAGTTCTTAATCACATTCTTCCAGCTGATCAGTGATTTTTGCACTAATTTGAGACAGAAAGCAATATTCAATATAATTGTCTACAGGAAATATAATCCTATCTATTTTTATCTATTAATATATATATATATATATATAGGAACTATAAAGGTCAGTGCTATTGGATTTTACTGAACAGACATTCTATTTTAATTTCAAAGGTCAAGTGTTATCGTATTTTACCGAACAAACATTCTGTATTAACTTCAGAGGTCAAGCGTGATCTTATGTTTACCGAACAAACATACTCTTTTTAACTATAAAGGTCAAGTGTTATTAGATTTTACCGAACATTCTGTTTTAACTATAAAGGTCAAATGTTATCGGATTTTACCGAACAAACATTCTATTTTAACTTTAAAGGTCAAGTATTATCGGATTTTACTGAACAAACATGTTATTTTAACTCTAAAGGTCAAGTGTTATCGTGGTGTTTTATGAAGAAAGGCAGACGCGTTAGTGATTACCATAACACCTTCGAAATATGTTTATTTTGTTTAAACACAAACTATAAAATAGGCTATCTGCGCTGTACTCATCGCATGAATCAAACCCCCAATCTTGACGTTATAATCTCTCAGATTTGCCGCTGAGCCACAGGTAGGTAAATATGTCTGCCTAGTTGTTTTGTTTTTTTATTTTATGAAAACATATATTTTCTTACCCTCACTCGATAAAAGTAACATAGATTATCATATGTAGGCCTAAAAGTTAAATAAATTATTGTGTCACGTGACAAATAATTCTTAAATATTTGTGCAGTTTGGAAGATTTCGTCTTATTCAAATGAAATTGGACTATGGATATACGTTATACGTATACGAACACTCTTTGTTGTTGCTTTTGATGACTTAAAACCTTTTTCCATCAATAATTTAAGTATCTTTTATGTTGCAACGACCATGAGCCATTAGGCTTAACAAAATTGTAAAATGGCTGTATAAATTACAGTTTTTATTAATGGTTTTTAGCTCAAAGCTACACAATGGACTGTTATCTGTACTGTCCACCGCGGGAATCAAAACCCGGATTTTAGCATTTTATGTCTGTAAACTTAACGCAAACCCACATTAGCCTACAAATGACGGATATTAGCAAGCATTTTGTTGAACAGAAAAAAAATACATTTTTTATCGGATTGTTTGTGAATGGGAAATTTCAAAAATAATTTTGATTCATCTTGCTCTTAACTTTGGATGTGTTATAAGAGCGACAGTCAAATCTCACTGTTTGGTTAGACCAAAGTAGCCCAAGAGGTGGTGCTAAGTGCTATTAACTAGCTGCCTTCCTTTTAATCTATTAATTTTAGGGACGGCATTGCGTCAGCCTTTCTTTTAGTCTATCAATTTAGGGATGGTTATTCGCTCTGCCTTCCTTTTAATCTATTAATTTAGGGACTGTATCGCGTCTGTCTTCCTTTTAGTCTATCAATTTAGGGATGGCTATTCGCTCTGCCTTCCTTTTAATTTAGGGATGTTATTCGTTTTGCCTTCCTTTTAGTCTATCAATTTAGGGATGACATTGCGCAGATAATTCTTGTGAACAACTATTTCATGAAATATTCGGTGGAATACCTTTAACATAAAAATTAAATGGGTGCTAGGTAGGTGTAACTTACACCGGGGACATGTCCCCTCAGTTTTTCAAAGGCGGGGAAATGACCCCCTCACGGCAGTACTAAACCATTAGTCGTTGTAGCAGCCTCCAGTGGACTGCCATTATAACATACAAGATTGTCTATAAAAAAAAAAGAAAATAAGCAAATTTGTTGGTTGTTTATAATGAGGTGGTTAGTTTAGATCTTTATAACACGCGCGTGATACATGACAGGAAAGGCAGAGGGAATTGGGGAAGCTGATTTGATATGTAAGCTGAAAACGTTTTATAGAAACGAAGACAGCAGACGACAACTACAGATGCAAACATTCTGATCTTGCTGAAGTGTTTCCTGCGTAACACTAGATCTTCTTGTACGAAGGAAAAATGACATAAACTCCAGAATTAGGCTGTATTTATTTCCTACAACTTTTTTCAAATACTACTTACATTGTCAGACTCACAATATGTAACAGACTATACACTCCGTATAAACCAGCGGAGAGTACAGAACGAGGTCACGAGGATAATATTGTTGACATTTTATTGTGACAACACGAACGGAGGCATAAAATCATAGGGATAGTCATTTCAATGTTGACGTAAAAAGTAAACACAGAATGTAAAATAAACAAATGTAAATAAATAAATAAGTATATTTTTATATAAGAAAAATGGTTTAAAAAAGAAAGTTTACTGGAGGGAAAAAAAGATGTCAAGATTAATTTGAGGTTTAAATTTCAAAAAGTAAGGTTTATATATATATACGTTTAAGGAAATTATTAGCTGTAGTCAAAACATATTTTGTAAAGGGCAGTCGCCCCCCAGTGGCACAGCGGTATGTCTGTGGACTTACAACGCTAAAAACCGGGTTTCGATACCCGTGGTGGGCAGAGCACAGATAGCCCATAGTGTAGCTTTGTGCATAAATTCAAAACAAACAAACAAAAACAAAAGGCAGTCAGATGTCGATCCACTATGCTTTTCTACATAGTCACCCACTATGGTACTGGCACCTTTCTGTTGGTGAGATTTACCCCCATGACCTACTGCATTATTTAGCCATTTTTATTTTGTTCTTGTTCGTGAGATTTTCCCCCATTATCTGATGCATTATTTAGCGTTATATATTTTGTTTTTGTTGGTGAGATGCATTATTTAGCGATATATATTTCGTTCTTGTTGGTGAGATTTCTTCCAATGACCTAGTGCATTATTTAGTCATTTTTATTTTGTTCTTATTGGTGAGATTTCCCCCCATTTAGCTATTTGTATTTTGTTCTTGTTCGTGAGATTTCTCCCCATTACCTGATGTGTTATTTAACGTTATTTATTTTGTTCTTATTGGTGAGATTTCCCCCCATGACCTAGTGCATTATTTAGCTATTTGTATTTTGTTCTTGTTCGTGAGATTTCTCCCCATTACCTGATGTGTTATTTAGCGTTATTTATTTTGTTCTTGTTGGTGAGATGCTTTATTTAGCGATATATATTTCGTTCTTGTTGGTGAGATGCAATATTTATTTTGTTCTTGTTGGTGAGATGTTTTTTTCCATGATCTGATCCATTGCTTGTTTTCCAAGATAGTGTTACGTCTCTGGTCGTTAGTTAATTTCCCGTATAATTTCTTTTCGATGAAACTTTAGCGACACAAGTCCTTTCTTAAATAAAACTAGTTTATTCTTTCTCAATTCAACTTTGCAATACACTTAATTTCCACAGTCAATTTAACTTAACTAATTTTATAAAAACACGTTATAATTCACAGGGAACGATTCACGCACTTACTTACTACCGCGCTTGACTCAATTGTCCATCTCTGTCTGTCTGCAATTCTATCTCGATTCATTGTCTGGCGCACTTATATACAAGAAAAGAGGGCGCCTAGCAAATACTGGATTATTCGTGATGTTCCCCAATCTTTCTAGAACTCATTACGTGTTACCAGCGTCACGTTACTTCCGCTGTCGTTTTTAGTTTTCATTCCTGATGATACAAAAGTATCGTTTATCATTATCATTATTGCTCTGTCTAGTTCAATAAATTTACCCCTGAAATACCTTTTAACTTATCTGGATCGATAAAACTATGTTTCATTGAATTTTTTGAAGACACGATTTAACCGACTTTGTAAAAATTGTTTTAACGTAATCACCAGCTTGTACTTACTAAGTGCTGTAATATCCAGGTTCTGTGACTGCTCGGGTGATGATCGATTTTAGAAGCTTGTTTCACACTATCACAGCGTAACAAACGATAAAATAGTGCGATAAGCGGAGATGATAACCGTCAGCTGGTCTTCTGCTGTCCAAAATAACGGGCGTACTGAAAAAAAAAAACTGGAAACGTTATGTTTACCTGTGAAGCAAAATCAAATTCAGTTAGGTTAGTGAACGAAGAAACATCGAGAAATCAAAGTGTGCAGAGAATGTACGGAACTACACACGTATAGGTTTAGAACTTTCGCACAAAGAGTTAACCGGCCCTGTTTTTTGAATTAATAGACTGGGTTCTCTATAGCATCCACCGCGAACTCTTGTCACAACGAATAGTTGGATTTGACTGTTACTCTTATAGCGCACCTATAGCCCCAAAATGCGGAATGCGTTTTATGCGGCAACATGTCGCGAACCACGAACCCTCGGATTTACAGTTTCTACTCCCTAACCACTAAGCCACGTCCAGCCCCGCTGGTAAACGGATTACATGTTATAAGCTAACAGTATCGTAACATGTTTTCTTAGTTGCGATGTGTTTGTGCGTTATTTTAGTAGATGTTTCATGGAGACGTTAATACTTTAATTCCGCCATTGTGTAATTTTGTCTTTATTATTAAGCAATAATCATAAGACAAGAAAGTTAAATTATTTGTTAAAATATAGAGATAGCGTTAATGATTTCACTGAATTGAATCCGGGATTTAAAAACGTCATTGAATATTGTATTTTACTTGTAATTAGCTTAACAGTAAGTTAATCACTTGGACCTTGGAAACTATAATGGAAAGTGGCTTCTTGAGTAAGTATTATTTCATGATTGCTTTCCAATCTTATCATTATGGACCATTATACTGAAGGTGACGTGTTTTATGTGATTGAGGAGCAGTTATGCTTAAGTCGACATATTTTATGTGATTGAGGAGCAGACAGTTATATTTAAGTTGACATATTTTATGTGGTTGAGGAGGAGACATTTATATTTAAGCTGGCATTTTATGTGGTTGAGGAGGAGACATTTATGCTTAAGTTCACATATTTTATGTGATTGAGAAGCAGACAGTTATATTTAAGTTGACATTTTATGTGGTTGAGGAGCAGACAGTTATATTTAAGTTGACATATTTTATGTGGTTGAGAAGCAGATATTTATATTTAAGTTGACATATTTTATGTGGTTGAGAAGCAGATATTTATATTTAAGCTGACATTTTATGTGGTTGAGGAGCAGACATTTATATTTAAGCTGACATTTTATGTGGTTGAGAAGCAGATATTTATATCTAAGCTGATATTTTATGTGATTGAGGAGCAGACATTTATATTTAAGCTGACATTTTATGTGGTTGAGAAGGAGATATTTATATCTAAGCTGATATTTTATGTGATTGAGGAGCAGACATTTATATTTAAGCTAACATTTTATGTGGTTGAGAAGGAGACATTTGTATTTAAGCTGAAATTTGTAAGGTTAAAGAAACAATGTCAGTTCCTCATTGATATTCTCAGAGTAAAAGTAGCAACAGTATTTATATATTCTATTTTTTCGCCAGTATTTACTTTACAAGTTTTCTTTTGAGGATTACCATCCATCGTTATTAACCCCCTTTTTTTTGTCTTTTTCGGTATTTTTTTCTCTTGTTAAAGAATAATAATTTATTCATTGTTTTTTGTTGTTGTTTTTTTACTGCTGCAAAAAATAGAATCTGTTTTGCAAACATGCTGCTTTTTTTTTGTTTAAGTCTTTTTATAGATTAGACATAAAAAGTTTCCAAAACCACGAACCAAACCTCAGTAAATTGGGCCCTAAGGTTGTGAAACATAATTTCCAAAACATTTCACGTACTTATTTCTTCTAGCTATAATATTAATATTCTAAATAAAGCATTGCAATAATTTTGTTTGAATTGCTAAGGCTTTTATGACGGTCATTGCACTTCTAAGCGTTCATAAGTTTAATGCCAATTGATTTTTGATCCATTGCATGCTTTCTTTATTATTAACTAAAATATTTTTTTAAAGTCAGAATATAGGAATAAAATTTTTAGTAGGTGGCGCATTTTTGGAACATATGCAGACTTTTTTTTAAAAAAAATATTATTGCTTGTTTACTATGTTTTAGAAACCTCTTTGGAATAATTACGTTTGTATAGTTTCTTTTAAATTTATAAACATGACACTGTATTATGTAGGATGGTTGAAAGAGGAGCGACATCTTGGACAGACAAGATGTACTGATGCTAAAAGACTGTGGTTATAATAGTCTACCAGCTGTTATCTGTTAAAAATGGTTTTAAATATGACCTATTCTGGTGTGGTCCGGCGTGGCATAGAGATTAATGTGCCCGGAGGGTGAATCCGAGGATTCATGATGGTTCGCGGCCCTTTCTGCAAAAAACGCGCTCCGTACTTTGTAGCCGATCCCCCGGTGGAACAGTGGTAAGTCTAAGAACTTACAACGCTCAAATCGGAGGTTCGATTTCCCGCGGTAGACACAGCAGATAGCCCAATGTGGCTTTGCTCTTAAAAAAATAAACTTTGTAGCCGTTGGTTTAATATGAGAGTGACGGTAAAGTCCCACTATTCAATTGTAGCTCAAGTTTTGACGGCGAGCGCTATTGACTAGCTGCCTTCCTTTCAACCTATCTTTTAAAAACTGTGGACGAATATGCACAGTTAGCGCTCGTGTATCTTGGCTGAATAGACAAATTATCGAAACGAAACCTTGATGAAGTTTCGCGCAAGCGCCTTGAAACATCTTTCATTTGACTATGTATATTGTACATCAGAAAATCAATTTTGATAAACGTTTGTTGAAAATTGAAATTGTTTTTACTTCTAAACTTTCTTTAGTGAGTTTTGATAGTTTATGTGCTACTTTATCCACCCGAATATCATTGTTTGATTGTTTTTGTCGTAATATCGCCTGCAAGCATCTCTGGGGGAAAAGTAAATAGTTTACTTTCGCTAGTGTTGTACTAGACCAAAAGCTAAATAGTCCACGATTGCAAACAAGAACTAATTTATGAAAAGCTATTTGCAAGTGTATTCGAACGTCACAAACGTACGCGGTAGCTATTATTGAAATTATTTTTCTCGCCGGTGCTGGAGTGGAAATAGGATCCTTGATAAAAAGCGGCGGACGAATACAAAAACAAAACAAATAAAACTGCTAAAAACGGCGGACGAATACAAAACAAATAAAACTGGCACAAACTGTCAAACATTTACAATGATGATTAAATGAAGACCAGCGTTTGTATGTCACCAAAGGGGCCCGGCATGGCCAAGTGGTTAGGGCACTTGACTCGCAATCTGAGGGTCGCGGGTTCGAATCCCCGTCTCACCAAACATGCTCGCTCTTTTAGCTGTGGGAGCGTTATAACGTGACGGTCAATCCCACTATTCGTTGGTAAAAGAGTAGCCCAAGTGTTGCTGATGACTAGAAATGCAGGAATTGAAGGAAAGAGACAAAAGAAACGGTTTAAATTATAATTTTTATTTTACTTTGTTTTGTCAAATCATAGGTGATTTTTATGTTAACGTGTTTCTCAATAAAGCTTCCGAAAACAAATTCAAGGCCTGGCATGGCCAGGGAGCTAGGGCGCTCGACTCGCAATCTCCGGGTCGCGGGTTCGAATCCCCAAACATCCTCGCTCTTTCAGCCGTGGGAGCGTTATATGTGACGGTCAATCCCACTATTCGTTGGTGAAAGATTTGGCGGTGGGTG
>NW_013667682.1:52701-73209 GCF_000517525.1 Limulus polyphemus | reverse complement strand
CTAGTCTTACACTGCTAAATTAGGGCCGGCTAGCGCAGATAGCCCTCGTGTAGCTTTGCGCAAAATTCAAAAAACTAACAAAAAACATATGCCCCTAGTGGCACAGCGGTATGTCTGCGGAATTACAACGCTAAAAACTGGGTTTCTATACCCGTGGTGGGCAGAGCACAGATAGCCCATTCTGTAGCTTTGTGCTTAACTATAAGCAAATAAACAGCTCCATCTATTATCATAAGCTAACTTGTATACCGGTTTCGTTTATGCAATATTTTTCTTGAAATATAGTGGTCATTTTAGGTCCTTTTTGACCTCTATAACTTTTCTGGTTTGATTTTTTTTGTACTCTTGTTCACTGTCTCTGAACGTTTGGTACAAGAACTTCTGGTTTTATTGGAATAGTTTGAATTAGAGAGTATCGTGTACGGCCATAGAGAGTATCGGGCATACAATTATTATTTATCTACACTGATATTATATATTTATTTATAAATTAGAAATCGAGATGGCGCTTAACGGATAATACGTAATATAAGGATTAACTACGTAGTAAAGAAATTCTAAAACTTCTGAGTGAAAATAAAGAAGAACGTCAGCCACACTATTTCTGGTATTTCCAGTGCCGACAAGGCCTTTCGCGCAATGCCAGGGCTCATCGTAAGAACTTATGAATGATTTTGTTATTTGTTAAACACAATGGACTATCTGTGCTGCGCTCACTGCGAGTATCGAAGCCCCGTTTTTGACGGTGCGAGCTCTCAGACTTTCTGCTGAGCCACTGGGGGCATTTATGGATGAAAGTAAAGAAAAATGTATAACAATGTGTCAATCACACTATATCTGCCACATCCGATGCCGATACGGCTCATCAGCCCAGCTATGATACAACAAACACAGTAGTGGTTGATACACTATTTAATTATATTAACAAATTATATGAACGACAACTCTTACGGTGTGAAGTAGCTCGACTGTTATTTGTGGGCTAAGCGTGGCTTAATAGTTAATTAGTGTGCACGGACTGTGAATCCGAGGGCTAATGGTAGGCGGCCGATTACCGCAAGAACGCGCTCCGCACTTTGGGACAGTGAATTTCTTATAAGAATGACGGTTAAACCCCAATATTCATTAAGATAAAAGTAGCCCAAGAGTTAGGGTAAGAACTGTAGTCCTTTATGTAAGTTTGCGCGAAAATTCTCAAACAAACAAATCTTCTATTTTTCATAAAAAAATATAAAAGTAAAACAAAACAAACGAATCAGTGGAGGATCAATGAGTCTGAGATCAGGGTACATTAATTATAGTGTCGGATTGCTAAAGAATATTTTTTTCAGTCTGATGATTGCTCGTGTCTCTTCACCAGATTACTATAACGATTTTTCGAGTATAAATCTTTGTGGTTTGAAATAAACAACAAGGAAACCCGAGAGCGAGAGTTTATATACGCGTCGTAGTTAATTGTCATAAATCAAAGTCTCGAATCGCAAATTGTACAGCATGATAGGCCTAACTTTAAACCTTTATGTAAAGCGCGTGTACGATCTCATCAGCATTTACTGCATTAACGAAACGGTGTAAAAAGAAAAAAAAGAACCAAGCTGAGACCCTCGGGAATCTCGTAATAAAAACCTAAGGTATTTTTATTTCAAAAGTATTTTCGTTCTGTCATATTTTTGACAGATTCGTTTACTTCAGGGTAAAGTATGAGATCTCAAAAACTCTCACGTGGCCGTTATAATTGTCAGACGTTATTTATCACGAGATTCCATTACACGTGCTTATACGTATGGAAGAAATATGAAACATAAAATGTGGCAGTATTTTTCTGTATCAAATGGACAGAAAATGTTAAGTCAAAATGTATGTGCGGGCGCTTTTTGTTTGGTTTTTCGATATTTGATAACAATCCATTACAGGAAAAATGTTAACATCAAACTGTGTGTAACTAATTAGCTTCAGTCTAGAAAATTTTTTGTCTGAACCATTACTTTTTTGAACATCTAAAACCGAATAGCCAGAATCTTGTAATTTACTGAAATGAAATAGCAGCTGAATGTTAAGCCTGTAAAACAGTTTTTTTTAGCTTGTTTGTTTGTTTTGAAAACAGTTGGTTATATTATTCATGGAAACTTGTAATCGGTGAATACTCTAGCTATGAGTTCTCTGTTGTAGTTACGTAGCCTGAAGTGGATACCATAGTAACAAGAGATAGCAAACAATATGATGCCCTTCGATCGCATCTTTTTAACAGGGCTTCTCCTATCCATTTTTTAAGCGGCGTGTTAATAGGGTGATGATGCTGTGATTTGTTGTTGGTTGTTGTGTTTGTAAAAAAAAATCTCTGTAATAACCACAAATATTTAGTGTTGGATAGCAAGGATGACGACTTGAAACTGAGATCTGACATTTGTTTATCTGTTCCAGAAGTCATAAACGTTTACAGAATTTCATGACAAAAGTTTCTGAGCAACATCAGAATTATGTGGTATCATGTTCACATCGATTATAAGCCCAACAGTATAAACTCGAGTGTAGAAAGTTCTGTACAGTTGAAAAGTACGATCAAACGTACGTAAACAACTAAAACAAACTCGTTTACAGGAACGTCGAGAGTCAGCACGCCCCCCCCCTTTCCTCTCTCTCTCTCTCTCTTTTTAACATTTTAAGAACTTATTTAAAAGAAGATCCTAAATTAGGAGAACAACGAGCTCATAAACCAGACAAAATCCTAGCAGCATCCGTTTTTAGCTCACTCTATTTGCGTAAAAACCAGGTTTCATTCGCCCGGTCCTCTTCTCTTCTCTTCCCCTCCCCTCTCCCCGTCGGCGGACCTGCTCGTTTATACAGATGTTCTAAAGTCATTAGAACCAAAAAGGGATGATAGTCATGGCCTGTGATTAGCGTGTCATTATGCAAATTGAAAAGTCTTAGATTCGAGACGTGATACCACTGAATACGTTTTGGACTTTCAGTTGTCGACATATTATAAAAGTGAAAATCAAACCCCATCGTCCTTGTGGAGGCGGGTGCTTCTTACTGGCTACAGTCACTGTGGTCAGTAGTTCAACATAACAGACAGATATACCTAAATCCTAAGAGTGAAAAATTGCTTGGACTTATGTAAAGAGTGGACTGGCATGTCGTGGTGGTTAGGGCGCCCGCCTCGAAATCTGCAGGTGACCGAAAACCGTCACCGTACGTGCTTACCCTTTCAGCCGTGGAGTTATAATGTGATGGTCAATCCCCCTATTCGTTGGTAAAGTGTAGCTTAAGAGCTGGCGGTGGGTGCCTTCAGCTGTTTACCTTCCCTCTAGTCAGTAGTTTATAATTAAGGACGGCGACAGGTAGACTTAGTAGCCCTGACATGAAGAGCAAACCAAACCATTACAGAAAGAGTTGTAAGATTTTTACCAACTTTAAATAATATGACGGCCCCGAAAAATGATAACGATTACTTAATGAAAAATAATGAAGAATAAATTATTGAACGTAGAAAAAACTATAAAACGTAAGAGATCTTCAGTATAAGGACTTAGAAAAACGTTTTCTGAACTTAAGAGGTGTTGTCTACATATATACGTATATTATAGTTCTTCCCTCCCCCCGTGACACAGCGGTATTATTTTATTTATTTTATACAAAACCATATTGTGCTATCTGTTGTGTCCATCGTGAGGAATCGAAACCCGGATATTAGCGTTGTAAGTCCATAGACTTACCGCTGTCTCACCGGGGACGACACAGTGGTAAGTCCGTGGTCTTATGCGCGAAAAAATCGGGTTTTGATACCCGCGGTGGGCTAGGCACAGCTAGCTCTTTGTATAGCTTTGTGCTTGACTACAAGCAATCTAAATATACAGATAACTTTTAGTTCGAAACAAGTTTGCTTACACACTGTACTCGGAAAACTTTTGCAGCATTAATTGGTAAGTTTGGAAAATATAGACAAATTACAACCTGCAAAACATCTTGAGGGCTTATATCGCAAAAATTAGGTGTTCGATTCCCGTTGTGGGCACATACCAGGTAGTTCACTGTGTAACTTTACACTCAAAAGTAAACATACTGTTATGACAGCGGAAGTCACGTGACTCTGGTAGCTTGCGTGAAGTTTCTCGAATTATCGGGGAAGCCCGAGCTTGTTTGAGATGCCCTCTTCTTTACTATATAAGCCTGGCAGCGAAAGCCATTGGGGGAACATAAAGTGTGTGTTTTGCACTCATAGAGAGCGAAGTTATCGAGATTGTGAATCGCTGTGATTTATAGCGTGTATTGTAAAAGTTGTTAAGTTTAAAGTGACGAGAAACGTACTGACTGTGGAATTACTGTGTACTAAAAGTTTGTATCAAGAAAGAATAAACTGGGTTAATCAAGAAGGGACTTGTATCGCTGAAGTTCCTCGGATAGAATTTATACCAGAAATTAACAGACAAGCAGATACGTAACAATACAAACGAAACGGCACAGGAATATGAAAGGCGGAACTTTACATTCATAATAATGAAAGAATTAACTAATAATAACTCATTGCATTGAACATACTGGAAATTTATTATATTATTAATAAGCAACTTCTTTTTAGGGAAATAAAATAAAACTGTGAATGTTAAAAGTTTCAGAAGGTCAAACCACCAAAGTAGGATACAAGGAAGGCTATTAATGCTTTCAATCAAACGTTAGACTTAGAGCAGTAATTCTGGCCACGTTGACAATAAGACTAGAAATGAATTGGAAACAATGAGGTTTTTGTTAACCTGTTTGTCTTCTGCGACATTATGTTGCTAAATAATTAGTGAGCTTCTGATCTTTGATTTTCTTTTTATTCTAGTGAATTGTAACAGTAGCACGATAGCAACCAAGCAAAAGCAAGGCCTAATACATCTTTGTGTAACAGGACGAATGCAACCAAGCAAGAGTAAGGCTGAACGTACAACCGTTGTGTACCAGGACGACAGCAAACAAGCAAAAACAAGGCCTAACATATAACCCTTGTGTAACAGGACGATAGCTACCAAGCAAGAGCAAGGCGTAACACATAACCCTCGTGTACCAGTAAAACGATAGTAACCACGAAAGAGCAAGGCCTTGTGTAACAATAGAGTCCTAGCAACTAAATCGTAGAAAGGCTGAACGTCCTACTACGATAGCAAACAAGCAAGGCCGAACGTATAAAAAAATTAAGACTTGGAACTACTAGCATAAAACATTTTCTGGTCATTCCTTGACTCAGATTACTTAAGCAAATGACTGTTTTGCTGGTACTTTGCTGGCTGTTGAATCATGGATACCTCTTGTACATGCCTCAAGATACTTCCCTAATCCTTTAAAAGGTAGTGGCTGTGACTTTTGTTCCATACCATGAAGTGATTTACAGAAGTAAAGTTAACTCCTGATTATTGTAGGATTCTCTTTGTCATTAGGTCTGGGGATGCCTTTGTTTTTATTTTTTCTTTCTGGGGATAGAACACTTGAGCGTAATGAAGCACGCGATTTTAAAACTAATGCTGAAGCACGATGATAACCCCCAGCTTGTGACGTGCACGTAACAGATTCTAGATACAATCGTTGTATTGTTTATTAAAGCTGTATGGGTCAACTTGGTGTCTTTATTACCTCTTGGCTGTTGCTGTCAACAAGCACAGTTATTCTACACTCCGCTCTTCAGTCAACCATTGTGGCTACGTTACCTCAACCGAGAGTGCATGGCACAAACAGAAATGGAATTAGTCGCCCAAAACACGAAGATTCAAGCGCAGTGCACTTCCACGACGACGTCCGCCGGCTTCTCGAGAAGGAAGATTACGTGTCTGCCGTGTTACACTATGTAGAACTGACGCAGAACCAGAGCGAGTCCCACGACTGCAGAAGGACTTCACTAGAAACCCATTTTAAGTACACACTATCAGATCATTCCTACGCACCTTATGCAAAGCAGGCCCATGCTGTTGTGAAGGTTTCTAACATTTTGAATAATCTGTTCTTGAAGGCATCTAACGAAACAGGGGTGTTGTATAACGAGGCCTTGTATTACTCATTGGTCACAGTCAACGTTGAAAGTGATCCTGTTATACTAGGAAGCACGATCGCTTTTCAAAATGGCTCCTTTCTTTCTCCCAACAGACCTCCTTCAAATCTCTTTGCCCCCTATGCATTTAGGCAACAGGGTCACGTGGTTACTAAGGACTTAGCCAAAAGTTATAGTATACCCTACCACACGAAAGGATCAGTGGGGAACGAATGGTTCTGGACTCATGCTTACCAAAATATTACCCACTTTCTGTTGCACAAATATGGTCCTGAATTTTCTCAGTATTATAGTGGTCTTCTAGGAGGTGACAATGATTTGGTGATTAGGCTTAAAGACGGTCTGTGGACTTCTCCCTACTTCGATTGTGGAGGTGGTAATACCTGGGTGATATCGTATTCAACACCTTTCTTCGGTCGACACGAAGATAATCTCATTTTCAAGTAAGTGTCGTTATCCTTAAAAATGTTATTTTGTTTTCTTTCGTAGAAACTTTTTTTTTCAGCATGTACTGTTGTAATAACTCTGGTATACCTTAAATAAATATCTGAAATGGTTTAAATATATAAAGTAATTTTGATAACAATAATGTTTATGAACAAACAAAAAATACTGGTGTTGGAAAATTAGGCCTCATTTATAGTCGATACACTCACACTCTATCGATCGTTGCTTTATTCGTAAATCCATGAACATGATACTCTGACGGCCTGATTGTAGGTTGAAATAATAACTGACACTACTTTTCGATTGATATTTCCCGACCGAACTATTTTGTTAAATTACGTTGCCCCATATCATGTTTTGGGATTCGAGCAATTATTATTATTATTTATCTGCGATTAGGACTCTAAGTCTTTTGCAGTAACAATTCTTGTATAGTTTTAAAAAATACTGTAGTGAAGAGGTTAATTATGTTTTATTAAAACAATTTTTTAGCATCATCACGTTGTTACAGTCCATGTCGCCACGTCTGATCATGCTCTTTCTAATGACTGCTGATCTTGACAGTAGCTCTGAAGCGTAGTTTCTATTGCAAAAGGTTCATGCCCAAAGTACGCCACTCCTCCATGTCTGTTTCCCATAATCCATCTAGTGTAAGAGCCAAAGGTTTTTCAGAGCCTGTTTTAATAATCTAATCGTATAGAAATCTATAGGTCCTGCATCTGTCAATTTAATTGGTTTGTCTTCGTTGAATATTTGTTTGATTCTACAGCTGCTTGAGGTATATGAAGGCTGATTGGATGGAGACCCTTCTTGATTACGAAGTATGCTGTTGAATGGGAACATAGCGACTTTCACCACTGGCCTTTGTGTTCGTGGATTCCCGCCTATTACATGACGCCGCTCTTCGCTTACTACGCCAAGGGTACGACTTTTTTGCAGGTATCTTTCTGGATGTTCCTGGTTCCCCAAGTTAATCCATATTCATATGTTTTCCAATAACATGAAGTACAAGGAATATCCCCATCTTGGACAGTCTAAGTCCCCGATTTGAATACGTCTTTTTTTTTATCTGAGTGTATGGATATTCTGCATCTGAAAGAGCTATCAAGTACCCTTCCCAAAAGCGCCCAACTTTTTTTGGAGGCATCACCCTACCAAACAATGTTGAAATGAAGTTCTGATATTGACTGTGGTATTGCATGCCTTGCTGGTTAATATAAACGTACTCAACCGTCTTTAAATAAATAAAATTACAGTTGGAGAATTTTGTTTTGTAACGCTGTTTTGAAGAACATTAAGTTTTCAAGTAACCATTCACAGAGCCCTAATGTGATTCACAATAGTATGTTATTATTATTCTAATCAAACCTAAGATTCCTAATTCCATACTGTAATTATTAGTTATACTGTTGTATTAATAGCAAATAACATGACGCTAGGGTCACGAGAGCAATCATGGGCACTGGGGGAAAATTACTATCCCCCCCCCCCCCAACTACTCGCAATGTGATTGAAGGCGCGGTTAATATACATTTCTTACACATTTTTTTGCCGCTCTCATGGGCCCGCTGGTGGGAAGTGGGTACTGGGGAAATATTCCCAGCCTTTCTGCCCTCTCCGTGAACCTACACGACGCTACGAGAAGTGGGATCTTCATTAATGCCTGTAAATGTTTCTGTAAGTAAATCTTGCATCTACTTTCTTTTTATTTCATCATCACGTTTTAAGATTCCCTTCACGAGCCTCTTGATTCGTTTTATTTCATCATCATGTTTTAAGATTCCCTTTACGAGCCTCTAGATTCGTTTTATTTCGTCATCATGTTTTAAAATTCCCTTCACGAGCCTCTTGATTCGTTTTATTTCGTCATCGTGTTTTAAGATTCCCTTCACGAGCCTCTTGATTCGTTTTATTTCGTCATCATGTTTTAAGAATCCCTTCACGAGCTTCATGACTGCATTTCGTGACATTCATCAAGGTTACACGTCAAGATTCAGGTCCAAAATTAGCTATTCACCAAGAAGTAGCCACCCAGTGATTTTACTGCCATACAAATGTGCAAGTCAAGTAGAGTCAGCTGTAGCTCGTCAAGAGATTTTTGGTATCAAAGTCATGCATCTGAGTGTTGGTTTGCTATACGTATTTAATATTTACAAGCCTAAGCGAGAGTTGGGTACTACCGCAGTTGTAACTGATTTATCTAATTTTACAGCATGAGGTATATACATATAAAACCAAGAATAATTTAAAAGCAGAATTTACTTGGTTAATCTCTGGTCTCCAGAACTTTAATAATCTAGATGGCGCTGTGTAAGACAAACAATTAGCAACACCACCAAGTGACGACAGCTCTTACATTTTGATTGATTTGGTTGGTTTTGAATTTGGCGAATAGCTACACGAGGGCCATCTGCGCTAGCCGTCCCTAATTTAGCAATGATAGACTAAAGGGAAGGCAGCTAATCAACATCACCCACCGCCAACTGTTGGGCTACACTTTTACCAACGAATAGTGGGATTGTTCGCTCACATTATAACGCTTTTACGGCTGAAAGAGCGAGCATGCGGATTCGAACCCGCGACCTTCATATTGTGAGTCGAGCGTCAGGCTATGCCAGGTTTAGAAGATTATATAAGAATCGTCAACGCTTTCTGCAGCTGCTATCAGTTTACCCCATATAATACACAGAAGTTGATTTTACTCTTGCATAATACATGCTGAAAGTGGTGAAACAAATAAAGACACACCAACAGTGGCTGGGCGTGACCTACTGGTTAGTGATTAGCGCGCCAGACTGTAAATACAGGAATTCGTGGTTCGCATCCTCTTGCCATTATTTGTAAAATCGCATTGCGCACTTTGGGGCCGTGGATACGTTATAAGAGTAACTGTCAAATCTCACTGTTCGATTATCGTAGCCCAAGAGTTGGTGCTGTTGACTAACTGTCTTCCTTCTAGTCTGTCAGTTCAAAACCATGGCTGGCTGGCGCAGTTCGTCTTTGTCTAGCTTTGAGCTAAACTTTTGAAACAAACCCCCTAATAGATTCTAGATTGCGAAGGTTAGCGCGAAAGAGGTTGTGGTGGAAAAGAATTGAAGCAGTTGCCGTGGCTATGGATTTTCTATAGTTGTCTGAAGAATAGCTGCAGTCACTAACAATAGATGTATAGCAGCTGTAGCATAAGAACATCTATCTGAGGATGGACAGTATGACGTGTTGGTCAGCATTGAAAGAGATGGTCTTCTCCTTTCATACATTCAGCCCCGCCATGTTTCAAGTAAGGTGTGTACACTTTTTGCATTCGGCATTCCACTCAGAGTGATCCACCCATAGTAGCCAGTCCTTACCTATGTCATGCAAACGTGGGTTGCTGTGAATGCATGACGTTATAATGATATGGTTCCCGATACTCCAACGACTCATAAGACCACCTTCCAAACGTGACAGTGTCCAGGATATTTTACCAATTATCGCCGACACTTCCAGTAATGAAGGTGGAGTGTGACATTTTTATTAGTGAGTTTTGGACAAGAATTAAGAGCAATTCTCTGGTAATTTGTGTGGTTTTTTCAACATCTGTTGTATAAGGTGATGAAGTAAAGATATTCAGCGAGTAGGGAGAATCCCTGGAGCCTTACAGATCTTTGCCTTTTCAAATCATATCTTTAAAAACTCAGTTAAAAATAACTTCGGCATTCAAATGTGAAGAGCCTGACAAAGAGAGCATCGTGTTGGGTGGTTTGTTTTGTTGGTATAATCTTGAAACACCTCTAGATATATATAAAGAAAGAATTAGCATGACTAGGTTCCGCAGTCAGTTAGTAAACGGATCCAATTTGAATATGAAAACTTGAAGTTATGGAACTTGTATAGATCATCTGATTGTCTCATCGTGCGGGTTTTCGATGGCGTGAAAGAAATGTGTAAAGGTTTTCTTTGAAGTGGTGCATTGGGAACTTTTTTAGTTTATTCGATTTTCAAGTACACCGTGCTTCATTTGGTAATAAGATTCGGGTTGTTCTCTATGACTTTTTTTTTAACACGTAAAACATAAACGCTGCATTTTTTTCTTTTTTATCCTTTACATTTCTTACCCTGGAATGTTCATTTTGAAAATTATTGTATCTGCGATCTTTTATCTTAGCTAATTTTTGGGACAGAAAGTAGAAAATTACCTTCAGAAGAAGTTAGCACAGTGTGTTAAAACTTTCTTTTAAGAGGGTTGGGCGTGGCCTGATGCTAGCTTGCTTCGCATTTTGGTGCTTTGGGAGCGCTATAAAAAAGTTTCTTTTGTCTGTTTTATAGCAAAGCCACGTGAAGCTATCTGCTGTGTCCACCCACCGCAGGGAATCGACTCCCGGATTTAAGCATTTTAAATCTGTAGACAAATCGTTTTCCCACCGGGGGGACGCTATAATAGAGTTGATTAACTTTCTCTATTTAATCAGATAAGCGTAGTCCAAGAGTCGATGGTATTTGCTGTTGACTAGATGCCTTCCCTCTAGTCTATTATTTAATCAGATAAGCGTAGTCCAAGAGTCGATGGTATTTACTGTTGACTAGATGCCTTCCCTCTAGTCTATTATTTAATCAGATAAGCGTAGTCCAAGAGTCGATGGTATTTGCTGTTGACTAGATGCCTTCCCTCTAGTCTATTATTTAATCAGATAAGCGTAGTCCAAGAGTCGATGGTATTTGCTGTTGACTAGATGCCTTCCCTCTAGTCTATTAGTTTAAAATTAGGGACGCCGATGGCTGTGTACAATTGGCGCTTGTGTAACTTTACGCGAAATTCAGAAACTCTTATAGGTAAGATTGTTTTATCTTAATAACAAATGTGTAACGTATCAAAACACGTGTAATGTCATGCTTGAGTTTCATATAACATTAGAGCCTACTACAGCACTGAAAATCGCACTTAGGTTTATGTTATATAGACTGAAAACCAAACTTAGATATAGATCCATATTCACGTTATATTACAAAACTTAAAACCAGATCATACAGATACTAAACGACGAAACATGCAGATACTAAACAACAGGACATACAGATACAAAACAACAGGGCATACGGATACTAAACAACAGGACATACAGACAATAAACAACGGGTCATACAGACAATAAACAACAGGTCATACAGATACTAAACAGGAGCTAAACACCAGGACATACAAATACTAAACAGGAGCTAAACAACAGGTCATACAGATACAAAACAACAGGACATACAGACAATAAACAACAGGTCATCCAGATACTAAACAGCAGCTGAACAACAGGACATACAAATACTAAACAGGAGCTAAACAACAGGTCATACAGATACAAAACAACAGGACATACAGATACAAAACAACAGGACATACAGACAATAAACAACAGGTCATACAGATACTAAACGACGAGACATACAGATACTAAACAACAGGTCATACAGACAATAAACAACAGGTCATACAGATACTAAACGACGAGACATGCAGATACTAAACAACAGGTCATACAGACAATAAACAACAGGTCATACAGATACTAAACGACGAGACATGCAGATGCTAAACAACAGGTCATCCAGATACAAAACAACAAGACATACAGACAATAAACAACAGGTCATACAGATACTAAACGACGAGACATGCAGATACTAAACAACAGGTCATACAGATACTAAACGACGAGACATGCAGATACTAAACAACAGGTCATCCAGATACAAAACAACAGGGCATACAGACAATAAACAACAGGTCATACAGATACTAAACAGGAGCTAAACAACAAGTCATACAGATTTTAAACAGGAGCTAAACAACAGGTCATACAAAAGGACATACTGATGAAATATTATACCACCTAATCAAGAGAGAGACCCCCCAAAAATGACTACAATTTGAAACAAAGGATAAATCATTTGCTAAAATTTTGTTACTGTGTTATGGATTCTTCCAGAAAAAATTGGAAATTTAATGTTTTATGGTCTAAAGAAAAGCAATCTTTTATTGAAAGTACTTCAGCTGAACATGCACAAAAATTAAGCAACATTTCGGTTAAAGTATTGGATACCAACAAGATGAAAACGGTAGAAAACTCTACGTACCTTGTGGAAAACAATAAAATTAACTTTCGAAACGGAAGACATTAAACAAACAAACGTAGACCTTCATAAGTAGTACTTACTTAATTTTAAAGTTCATCAAAATTGCGAACATTTACGGAAATATGGAAAGCATGTAGAAAAAGAGTCAGTAATAAACTCCTAAATTTGAACGGCTTTCTGTTTTAGAGCATCAAAAGAAATAAAACTTTAAATGAAACGAGATACTTAATCAAGTGCTTTTGAGGAGATAATTAAAACGAAACGTTTCGTTATTTAATGTGGGAATAAGACTTACTTATTAAATAAAAATAACAGTTACTTGCAGTCGGTAGATGGCTGTCTATACTCAAACATGGATGTTAAGAAATTACCAAGACTTCCACTCGCAACGCTAAAAATTCGGGTTTCGATCCCCAGTGGTGGACAGAGAGCAACTAGTCTAATGGGTAGCTAGATTTGCGCTAAAAAAATAAACAAAAATAAAAAAGAAGTGAAGAATAAATCTTTTACAAGTTGCTTTAACATAGTTCGAGTCGTACCTCAAATAATTAAATATTTTACATTGTACAAGCCTAAAGGATTAGCTGTCATGGTTTAAAAATTTGTCTGTTTGTTTAAAAAAAGAAACCATCTGTTTAAACTTCAAAAAAGAGACCACTTAATGATCATCTTTTCTTGTTGTTTTCACTTTCATCCAAATAATTTGGATAAAAAGGTTCACTGAGAGGTTTTGTTTTTTAGGCCAAACAGTTTATATTGTGCTTCTGCTATTTTCTAGAGACATCTAGATTTTCTTTGCAAAATAAATAATTCCCGTTCTTTTCATAGTTTATTATTTTATTTTTTTGTATTGTTTGAAACACATTTAGATTGTCCATTTGTAACACAGTGCGGTTTATGGAGGCGTTTTTAGTTTTGTAGATAATGTTGAATACATCAAAGAGAAAAAAAAACGGTATCCAACAAACGCATTTTCACTGACTTCATTTACTTCTCGTGAATTTTATTTTTTTTAAAGTGAACCTTAGTTGGAGAGTTTAAAGATTGTAGCTTAGATAAAGGAATTTCTTCTCTAAGTCTACTTTCGGTAGTATGTGTGTGCGCGCTCGCCTGTTTTCCAATATTGGCATTTAAACCTAATGAAGCCTTAATGACTGAAAGGTTTATTTAAACATTTTTTTTTTAGCTGTATAAATATGTTATAATTTTATTTCACCGAAATGATGTTATTATTATTTAAAATTTAATCACCAAATAAGTTTTTTTTTCCCTTTAAGATAAAACAAGGAATCCATTTATAGCGCATTTTTATTTTGCAGCAAAACTTTTCTAACAATCAACTTCTTAAAACCAATCTCACCGAGCCTGCCCCCTGGTGGCTCAGTGGTAAGTGTGGGAATTTCGGTTCAACGGTATGTGTGGGAACTTGTAAATCTAACAATCGGTTGTGATATCTACTGTGAGCAGATCACAGATAGCCCATTTTGCAGCTTTAGGCTTAATCACAAACAAACTCACCAAGTGATATAACTTGGTTCTAATTCGTGTGTATCACGACCAATCAGATGATCAGACTCGTGTGTTATTTGTATAAGATAGATATATAAGTAAAACCAAATAAAATCGATAGTTTAAGATACTAGAATTGTCTTCCTTTATGACGCTGTCTAAATCACAAGTTTGTTTAACTAGGATGTGCTCTTCGTAGTGATGTAATGTCTAAATCACAAGTTTGTTTAACTAGGATGTGCTCTTCGTAGTGATGTAATGTCTAAATCACAAGTTTGTTTAAACTAGGATGTGCTCTTCGTAGTGACGTAATGTCTAAATCACAAGTTTGTTTAACTAGGATGTGCTCTTCGTAGTGATGTACTGTCTAAATCACAAGTTTGTTTAAACTAGGATGTGCTCTTCGTAGTGATGTACTGTCTAAATCACAAGTTTGTTTTGATAAGAAATGTATTTTCCTTTAATATAGAACTATACAGTGTCCCTTCAATATAGAACTATACAGAGTGTCCCTTCAATATACAAGTGTACAGAGTGTTCTTTTAATATACAACTGTACAGTGTCCCGACAATATACAACTATACAGTGTCCCGACAATATACAACTATACAGTGTCCCTTTAATATACAGGTTTGTAAATGTGTTTCGCTGCAATAAAGAACTATACCAAATATTTCTCCGCAATACTGAACTAAACTTAGGACTTTGTCTGCAATATAGTAGTACAAACAGGAGTCTTGCTGTATTATAAAACTACAAACAGGAGTCTTGCTGTATTATAGAACTACAAATAGTAGTCTCCCTGAAGTATAGTGCTACAAATAGTAGTCTCCCTGAAGTATAGTGCTACAAATAGTAGTCTCCCTGAAATATAGTGCTACAAATAGGAGTCTCCCTGAAGTATAGTGCTACAAATAGTAGTCTCCCTGAAGAATAGTGCTACAAATAGTAGTCTCTCTGAAGTATAGTGCTACAAATAGTAGTCTCCCTGAAGTATAGTGCTACAAATAGGAGTCTCCCTGAAGTATAGAACTACAAATAGGAGTCTCCCTGAAGTATAGTGCTACAAATAGGAGCCTCCTTGAAGTATAGAACTACAAATAGGAGTCTTTTAATACTAGAAATAAACGACCTTAAAACACTAAATTAAAATTTTTCTTTTAATTCGACACTCCACGTTTCGCTTTACAGCTTCTTCAGGAGCGTTCCACTAAAACCCAAACCATTTGAAGCTTTGTACTGTCAGTTACGGAAGGGAACAGGAAATGTTGGTCGAACTCGGTACCAGTCATGCATTCACAGGGTTGTCTGGATGATGAGCGAAATAATCTGTGAAAGTCGTCGATGGGCTGTTCTTCTGTCTGGGAGTCATGGTTCGACGTTTCGAAGGTGTCAGCGGATGTTGGAGCGTGATTTGGTGATACTTGAATCTCTGTGGATTGAATCTTCATTGTATTCTTCTTGGGAGGTGGGATCTGGGTGAACTTATCTGTGGGTTCAGGCTGCTTTTTTGTTGTTGTGGATGTTTCTTGGCAGATGCAGCTTGAATGATGGCGGTGGGTGTTCCTGTGGTTTACTGACTCGTGTTACAGTCTTGACATAGTGGTTTGGTTGACCAGTGGTTCTAGAGTTAATATGATGTACTGCGTGGACGGAGTGAATATCTTCAGATAAGAAATATAGAGAAGATATATGAATTAGTTCTGGGAGGATTACGAATAACTGGAAGAGTTGAGTTCCACGGGGAACATAGTTAGGTTAGGTCTTCATGGGTGAGGGGTTGAATAAAAATTCCTCCCCTTAGCAGGATTCTTGTCTTGGTAGGATCAATAGCGGCGTTTGGCTTGTGCTTCCACAGAAAGGTGTTGATCCGGTTAAGGGAGATATCGTTCGGGATCCCGTCGATGATAACGGACGATATCGTCGAGGTAGGTTTAAAGGGTGCTCTTCCTGCGGGGAAGACTGTCTGCTTGATCGAGGAGGGTAAAACTGGACGTTTTCATAGCTTCGCAGCTAATCATGGAATCCAACCCGCTTGTAACCCCACAAAATAAATAAATCTACAGATTTCCCCGTCTTATATATAATTCCGTTTGGTTGTATAGAAAAGGTGGAGCAGTGGAAGAACGGAAAACGATTTGTGTTCATAAAATCCCGCATTGGTCGCATAAAAGGAGGGGAAAAGATGGTCATGTACGTTCTGAGATGTATCATAAAATCTATATACAGTCGTAAATCAGACCAAACAACCAGCCCCGAGAATAATATTACAGTTTCGTGGTTTTGTAATGGCTGCATTCACTCTTGTAGGCTTAGTTTTATTTTAAGGTGGGCTTTGATTATAGCGTGAAAAGTTATACCTGGTCGTTTTATAGGGTTCTTCACAATTAAATATACAACTCCATATATCATTAGCACTAGGACTAGTTCTTACAACACGTGGCGTCTCCTACTTATCAGTCTCGATGTTTGGTAACATCGTACCCAGTTGGTGATGTTCTGTCTTCTGCCCTTCTAAGACTGCGTGATGGTTGAAGTCAGATATAAAACGTTCAAGAATGGTAGATTTAATAGAATGATAGCATTTGAAATAAATAGCTTTTGGTAATAGATTTACTCGAAATTTATACAATTTAGCAAAAAAAAAAAAAGGACAGAATTAATACAGGGGTCGTGATGTGATAAATGTAAAAAAACAACAAAAAAAACGATCATTTTAAGAGGAAAGATTGAATTAAATTTTATTAACAAGTGCTGTGCCCACCACGGATATCGAAACCCAGATTTTAGTGTTACAAGCGTTCAGACTTACTGCTGAGCCATTGGGAGGCCAAACACGTTGGCGTGTTATGACTCAGGAGGAAAATATATTTATATATATATATATTTATGGGGTTGCACGTGACTTGTAGGTAGGGTTCCATGCTCCGTATTCTGTTGCCGCAAAAACGCGATTAGAAAATTGGTGCCATCGGTGTGTGTGTGTGAGAAGAATAGTGGTCAAATCCCTATATTCGGTCAAGCAAAAATAGTCCAGGGGTTGGCGATGACTGCTGTCCCCTCCCGTCTAGTGGCTGCAGTCTGTCTATTAGTTCAAAATTTATATAGCCGAAACAAACAAACAAGCATGTATAATAATAGCTATATTCGAGAATATATATAAATATGTGTGTGTAACTGAGAAATAAGCAGAGTAATATTACCAAAGTAAAAACTTTTTATTGGGTGGCGTTTTTTACTTCGTGGTGTAATTCCCCGTTTATATTTCCATACATTCCTAATACTTTTCGCATTATCTCCCCCCCCCCCCCCCACATAAGCATGTGAAAATAACCCAATAAATAACAAAATATAAATTAATTTTCACTTCATACCGGTTTTGCATCATCAGATACTCTTCAGAATGAAACTATATAATGTTTGAGTAGAGGGGGTGGGGGTAACATTTATAAACAAGATAAAATAAGTGAGATATTTGTACCATTATGAACAATAGTATCACAGACGGTAAACAAAGATATTAAAGGTATTGAAATAAACCCAAAAGCTCGAGCGCTTCTTCAGGAACAGATGAATATGGGTGAGGGGTAGGGAGAAGCATTTATGATCAGAGGAGAGAGTGTGGGACAGGTGTTTATTTATATAAATCACTTGATAAAGTATTAGAACAGAAACATGATAACTCTATGACATATTAATTTAGTTACATATGGTAAATTTAACTAATTATAACTCTCTGTGGTAGTACTTTAGTCACACGTGGTAGGTGTGGCTAATTATAATTCTCTGTGATAGTTCTTTAGTTACATGTGGTAGGTGTGACAAAGTATTATTATTTGTGGTAGTTTTTTAGTTACATGTGGTAGGTGTAACTAATTATAACTCTCTGTGGTAGTACTTCAGTTACATGTGGTAGGTGTAACTACTTGTAACTCTCTGTGGTAGTATTTTAGTTACATGTGATAGGTGTGAGTAATTATAACTGTCTGTGGTAGTATTTTAGTTACCTGTGGTAGGTGTAACTACTTGTAACTCTGTGGTAGCACTTTAGTTACATGTGGTAGGTGTAACTACTTGTAACTCTCTGTGATAGTATTTTAGTTACATGTGGTAAGTGTAACTAATTATAACTGTGTGGTAGTACTTTAGTTACATGTGGTAGGTGTAACTACTTGTAACTCTGTGGTAGTACTTTAGTTACATGTGGTAGGTGTAACTATATCTCTCTGTGGTAGTATTTTAGTTACATGTGGTAAGTGTAACTAATTATAACTGTGTGGTAGTACTTTAGTTACATGTGGTAGGTGTAACTAATGCTATATGTGAGTTATGTTAATCCTACGTTATATTGCTTTTAGTATATGCGGTAAAAGTCACGTGGTTCATTAAATACAGTAATGTTATCGAAGGAAAACTGAAAATAGTAAAAGGTATATTCATCAGTCTTGAGAGAGAGAGAGAAGAAAAAAAAACTGAATACAAATTCGTAGAAATAAAATATATTTAAAATAATCGATTGTTAAAGAAATTAACTAGTTAAGAACTAAACCATATTGACTGAAATATTTCGTACCGACAGAATAACCAATGTGGACTTAAATACTCTTTTTAACCCTTCTCATGCAGCTAATAGCACGAAAATATTATAGATATAGGGTAAATCTAATGCATCGTAAGCCTACTGTTCATTTGCCGTCAGAAGGATTCGATGGAGTCGCCAGATGCTGTACTGTGGAGTCTGTTATACGAGTCTCTAATCATTACGTTTAAGACAACTTTATGACGATTAGTAGTAGTCTGTTAGGCCGTATGGATCTAGCACGTGTCAATCTTGCTTGAAGGACTGCGACATGTAAAACGGTACGTTTAACATGAACTTTTCTGGGGTTTGGAAAATTCCGCTACATCTGTTCATAGTTTGATAAAGTCAACATCAGGGACAATGGCACAGTAATGGCTATTCAAAAGGGACAGTGACACAGCAATGACTGTTCAGAATGGACAATGGCACAATAATAACTGTTTACAAGAAATTGATTTATAATTGAGACGGGTGGTTATTTAATTTGTATCGTAAGTTCACAAAGAAATCGGGCTGGGCGTGGCCTAGTGGTTAACGCGCCCAGACTGTTAATCCGAAGGTTCGTGCTTTGCGTCCCGTTAGAGCAAAATCTTGTTCCACGCTTTGGGATCGTGAGTACCTTCTATGAGCGGGAATCATGTTCTGCTGTTCTGTCAGACAAGATTAGCCCAAGATTTAGCGGTGGATGTTGCTGACGATTGCCTTCTTTCTAATATATCAGTTCAAAATTAGAGTCGGGTATACAAATATATTCTTATGTAGTTTTGCGCGAAAATTCTGAAAATAATTGTAATAATATAAGAGAGAAGTTCATAAGATCATCGTTTGATATTAGGTTACACTTGTGTGAGAAACCAACTTGCAACATGCCATAAAACATCATTATTATTTTTTAATTCCAAAAGCAGTCCTAGCAAGAAACGGAGTCATAAGATCGAGTGTAAAATATACTATTCACGAAAATTGGGTCACGGGTTCGAATCCCCGTCCCACCAAACATGCCCGCTCTTTCAACCGTGGGAGCGTTATAATGTGACGATCAATCCCACTATTTGTTAGTAAAAGAGTAGCCCAAGATTTGGTGGTAGGTGACGACGACTAGCTGCTTCCCTCCAGTCTTTCACTACTAAATTAGGGACGGCTAGCGCAGATAGCCCTCGTGTAGCTTTGCGCGAAATTAAAAAAAGAAAAAAACTAATTGTAAGTTATAACTCACGACCTGACCATAAAGTGTAATTAAATAAGCGACTTGGTAAAAGTGATATTAAACCAGTCATCAGATAGCGCGGTTCAAATTTCATTGTGTTTGTAGAGATAAGGAGTGGGCCATCTTAGCGGCCTCTTTCTTGCACCTACGTCAATACATTGAAGCAGACGTCACGTGCACTCGTTGAACAAGATATACAGTATGTTCAGTTCTCTTTTTGAGGTAGCCTGTATTGGCTAGTTTCTTAATGTAATCTATATTGTTAACGTAGCACATGAAAAATAAAAATCAGACACGTAACGCTTACCATCAGACTGACTTATGGATATTATTCTACATAAAACACGTAACGCTTCCCGTCAGACTGAGTTAGGGATCTTATTCTAAATAAAACACGTAACGCTTCCCATCAGACTGACTTATGGATATTATTCTACATAAAACACGTAACGCTTCCCGTCAGACTGAGTTAGGGATCTTATTCTAAATAAAACACGTAACGCTTCCCATCAGACTGACTTATGGATATTATTCTACATAAAACACGTAACGCTTCCCGTCAGACTGAGTTAGGGATCTTATTCTAAATAAAACACGTAACGCTTCCCATCAGACTGACTTATGGATATTATTCT